>NW_023425573.1:60551628-60854128 GCF_014108245.1 Pipistrellus kuhlii
GAGGAGTGGATACTTCTGCTGTAGTAAATCTCTTGTTACAAGGATCCAGCTAGGTGTTATAATGAAATTAACAAAGCACACCGAAACTGCACTCACATACCTCATTTAGAAAAATTTGTGGCTTCTGCCAACCAGATTTAAAGAATTATTCATGTAGTTAATATTAAGTAGTTAAACATCAGCACCAGACATGGCAGAAACCCTGCAGCAAACCTTTGGATCATAGTTTTAGGCTCTTGGAAGCTGAACAAGCAGGACTTTGGGCTCTGGAATATACATCTGATCATATATATATATATATATATATATATATATATATATGGATCTTCATATTTTTAAAGTCAATTCTATTTATTAAAGGCACACTCTTAAAGCAGATTTTATAATATTTACGATTCTCACTTGGATTTCAGAGAATCACATTTTTGTTATAAGTGTTATATTTCCTATCTTTTTTCTGCAATAAAAGGGGGGGGGGAGATCTCCTTATTTGCTAAGGTTACAGTGTTAGTTTAATTTTCATAGAAGCGGTGGAATATTTTGAAGTGAGTAACATTTACCAAGTCATTAGTTTTATGCAAACTAGGAAGGAAGATGAAAGAAAAAAAAATTATCAATTATTTATAGATTGTTAAAATGTATCGTCGTGCACTGCTACTGTATAGAAATGACAATTAGCCAAACTTACCTTCTTTAATTAATAATGCATACATTATGCTCTTTGGGCAACTAATCACTAGCTCTACAAATTTGTTTGACACTGTTGAAGATACCTATCACATGGGTTAGAAAAAGAACAATGCTCTGCTGGCTGCAGCCGACCTCCAGCCTCCTAGCAATGCCTGAAACACAGCAGCAGTTCCAGAGAGCAAAATGGTGGACCTTCAGCTGCTCCACGCTACTGGTCCTGAGCTGCAGAATGCCCCCTGCCATGCCTTCACCACCCTAGATCTCAAACCTATTATTGAAGGCTGAAAACCCTCCAGCATCTATCTCCGAGGTTAATTTTCATAATCTTATAGTGGAAAAAAAAATATTGCAGGTAAATTTGTCCTGTTGCGTGCAAGCTCTATTTTACCATATTTTCTGAACTGAAAGAGAAACACATGGTTGCATAAAAGGGTAGATTCTCTGAAAACTGAACTAATATAGAGACTCTGAAATGCCTGGTCACCATGCTTATAACTGGAAATCCCAAACAAACCTGTGATTGCAGCCTTTTGTTGCCATGACTCCCCCCCAAATTGATTTTGTCATAAGATCTAGTATCTATCTGTCATATTCTTAGTCAGAAAGAAAAGTTAAAAAAAATTTTTTTTAAATGAGCTGCCTCTGCATCTCTCCATACTTTAAGGATGACAAACCCAGTCTCCTCATTTTACACCCCCCTTCAAATCAATGGCAGCCACTGGAAAATGTGCAGAAGTTTCACACATACTACTACATGAACAGCAGGCCTCGGCGGCTATTTCTGAGGTCGCTAATGTGCAGTGTTATATTGAGCACTATCTCAAGGGGTCAACAGGCCACCTGGCATTGGGACCAGGTAGAGGCCGGCTGTCACTGGTTTCCTCCCAGAATCACACACACCACAACGAGGCAGCAGCGTGGAGCATTTGGAAGGAGGAATGGGGCTGGTGCTGCTCCCTCCCATATGGTGTTTAACAGACTACACTTCCCATTTGTTCCTCAGAAAGGTGTGCCTTTTCAAGGGATAATGCCAAGTATTCTTTGTGCTATGGTGTCTTTGCATGGAAAGGTGATGTGTCTGACACATTTTGGCAGGCTTCTGTGAAGAGCTTTAGGATTTTCCACTGACTTTCACTAAGCTTTAAGAGAATAACATTGTACTTTATCAGAAGGAATAACCTGGCTTTAGGGACTACAGGGTCACAGGTTGGGAGTGAACAGAGAACTCAAATTTGTTATTGGTATTTCTCACTACTCTGTTAGATTTCTGTTTTGTTACCTTTTTAAAAAAAATTAAATACACACTGACTAGTGGATCTGCCACTGAGGCAGATTTATCACTTTAGGTTGATTCTGAATTAGAGCTTTGAAAAGTGGATATAGTAAAACTAGAATGTGCCTTTCTCATGAAATCCTCTCTTTTTCAGCTGCTTAAGTGAAATGCAGAGTAAGAATCAGAATAAATGCAAGGGACTTCTCTCTAAAGCCTGAGAGAAGAACCAATTCTATATGTAAACAGGAGGAAATCTTCATTTCCATCATGAACGTTGGGTATTTCCCCACCCACCATTTAGAAGGATTTCTGGTAGTCTTTTGTGAAAGATTGCTCTCATTTATTTAACTCATGCCACATGGCTTAGCTTCATAACTGGTATAGGGTTTCTAGAGATTAAAAAAATCCATTTCTATCTATGGAAATACGAAGCTGGAATTTAAGCTATAATTGCTGCAAGTTTTCCACATTATAGTATAAAATTGCTGGATTTATTAATGCTGCACATACTTCAACTACTCCATGTTCTGCCCTGGTCCATGGTTACCTGGTCCATTTCACAAAATGCAGAATAATTTTTAAAGAATATTCTGTGCCATAGAGAAAAATAATGTGTGCATTTTTGCATGTTTTTGTTTGTTATAAGCTGAGCATTTGCAATAATTTATGGAAAGTCTTAGAATTATAAATATTAAGGCATTGCCAAATGATTTAACTACCCCTCCATGGCAAACTGTCTTTAAACACTACCATTTTTTTTTTCTTTCTCTTTTTTTTTTTATCATTTACTTATGGACCAGAAACACTTGCAGGCTCTTGCCCCTGGCCTTCTGTGAGAATGTTAGTTAGCAATTCTCATAAAAACCCAATTCATCAATGTGAACATAATTTGCTATGAACAGAAAGCTCACAAAAGGGTGAATTTGTCAGATAGACAGGTGGCCTGAGATCTCTCCCTGATACTGAATGATATGAATAATAGATTCTGGTAAATGTATGCCAAGACTTGAGCTGTAAACACAGCTGCCTCCATTCCCTTCCAGAAAAACAGCTTCGAGGACGAAAGCACAGGAACCAAGGTTCCACCTGAGGACCTAAGCTTGTGCGTGCCCTTACACACACACACACACACACACACACACACACACACACACACTCACACTCACACACACACCACACATACACACACACACACACACACACACCACACACACACACACACACACACACACACACGCATGACACACACTCTCATTCAAGCAATAAACAATGTCTATAAAAAAGGGCAGAGTTAGAGAAATGCCCATGCTTTCCCTTCTCTATGAGAAAGACATTTTAAAGCTATCTTGGGCAGAAGAGACTAGATAGAGATTAGAAAGGAAATAAATTTTCCTAATGGTTCTGTTTCCATATTATTCAAATGTCTTATTTTATAAAACACACAAATCAACACAGCTAATAAACTTCACAAGGTTATAACTCCTATTTTATAATGAGCAAAAATAAGGGAGCAGGTTGGCTCTATGCAGAGGCGCTGTGCTTGAAATCATTCTAGTAATTCATGGCTATTTGTCTTATGGGTTATTAAGTATTTATTAAGGTTTAAATGTAATGTAGCCTTTTCTCCAATTTACTCTGAACTTTAAAAATCTATTTTGCAAATTGTTTTCCAGGTAATGCACATACCCACTTAAGTGTTGAATCTCATGATTTAGAAGATTCTGATTGAGAGCAATATATATATATATATATATATATATATATATATATATATATATATATATAGTCTTTATAGATACTGGTATATATAGGTTGACCTATTCTAACAACATTTATGATTGTCAACTGACAAAGATGTTGGATGTCTTTCTTAATACAGCAAAGAAGTAGAATACCCATATTATTGGTGACACGAGACAAATTTAATGGTTATGTATTTATTTTCCTGATTATTAGGAAAGCACAAAAATAACATTTGAAATGTAGGTATGCTTTCATGAATATTATTGCTTAGAATAAAACTACTATATTTCAGTATAAAAGTCATTTGACTTTAGGGAAAAAATTAACATTGATATTACTGAAAATACCATTAAAATGAAGTTAGCATGTGGATTAGTGACATTTTAGAAACCCAGCAATCTCTTTCCACTCACCAAAATCACATAAAAAGATCTTATGAAAGGTAATTGGAGTAGGAGGGCTTCAGATTGTAAAATCCCATCATTTTTAGAGTTTGGGTAAACCTTGTAAACCATTCAATTCTATTCTCTGATGTTATGGATGTGAAGGCTATGACTCGGAATAAGTGAATGAGCAAACTACATATCTAGTTATGGGCAAAGATGCAATTAGAAGCCAGGTCTCCTCACAGGCTAGAGCTCTCTATTGTTAGGAAGAAAGGCACAAACCCAGTGGGAAAATTTGGCATCACTTCCCACTCACTCACTCACTTCTAAAAGGAAAGCTGGATATTCTCCTCTATATAAGATTAAGGTTTTCTTCTCGACAAGAGAATCCCTAAATCTTCTTGGTAGTATTTTTGGCTTTCCCATATATATACACTGAACTCTAGTTAAATTTGGTTTAAGGGACAGCAATGCTTTCTAATGAGAAAGTGGAAACAGAGGCAAACATATTATTTCCCTTTTGGATTTTCATAAGAATGCATCTCTTTCACTTTGCACATGAGTTTCCACTTTTTATTGTGCATCAGTTATACACATTGTCTTTTCTCTGACAATTTGGTAGAACATTGCATGCAGGAACTATGCCTTAATTACCTTTAATTTAAAAAATTTCTAATCTGTGTCTTGCATATGGTAACTATTCAATAACATTTTTGAAGGCCAAAATTAATTCAGTTGTTCAAATCTCTATTAATATTGCTTGACTTGCAACTCCATTATCTACAAACTTTATGCCATCTGGTTCAATCAAATCCAATTCATCAGTAATATCTTTTATAGGTTTCTTAGACTTTTCTATAGAATAATAATGTCATCTATGAGTTATTTTTACAAAGATTTTTTTCCTAATCACATTGACTAAGAAATCCAGTACAATTTCAAATAGAAGTGACCAGACTTTGATTCATTTCAGCACTTCAGCTTCCAAATTTTTTTTTTTTAGTACTTTAAGAATTCTTTGTCTGCTGGTTTTGGTGAGAAGTCAATCAAAATTCAAGCATTTTAATATTCATCTCTACCTCTCTATAAATATTTTTAATTCTATCTTTGGTTTTAATTTAAGTATATCAGTTAAGATTTTTAATTCTATCGATTTTAATTTAAGTATATTTTTTAGGGTGGTGCGTGAGTGTATGTGTGTGTATTTTCTGTTTAAGGTTTGCTGAGCTTCCTGGATTTATAAGTTGATGTTTTCCATCAAGTTTAAAAATACTTGGTACTTTTTTCTCCAAATATATGCTCATTCTTTGCTTTATACTCTATAAATACAATTTATGCACGTTGCACTAAAGGTTTGTTCTGTGTGTTTCCCCCCAAAAAATATTTCTTCCCCTCTATTCTTCTTGCTGGATAATATCTGTTTTCAAATTCACTAACACATTATATTTTAAATACCTATCTATTACTAAAGTCATTCAGCATTTTTCTACTTTATATATTGTACTTTACAGTTCTAAAACTTACATTAGATTCTTTTATTTTCTTTCTATTTCTATGTTGAAGTTTCCCATCTGTTTATTCAATACTGTCATCTTTTTCTTTAAGTCTTTGAACATATTTATAATAGCTGTTTGTAATCACTATCTGCTAACTTCATTATCCTGATCATCTTAACATCTTTTTCTGTTGTCTGCTTTTTTTCTTTATTATGAGCCACATCTTCTGCTTCTTTACAGCTCTAGTAATCTTTATTGTATTATAATGGATAATAAGTTATAAGGAATCTGGATTATATTACATTTCTTTAAAGAGCAGATGTTTTTAATGGAAGGTATTTAAATCACTGTCAGATTATTTTAGTCTTGTGAGGCTTGTTTATTTATCTGTTAGGTTAGGTCTATTTCAGTTTTGAGCTCCATTCTAGGTCTGGTGAGGTAGCTGCAGGCTTTCAGAGGTCTCACCTAAGTGTTGAAATTACTCAGAGAGATTTCTCTACTGTTACTGAACTAAAATTCCAGTCTCTCTCAGTACTATATGACTCCTGGCTATCTTGCTTCCATCCTCAATGCTGAACCAGAGTATCTCAGTAGGCCTCATGGAGACCTTCTGCAAAAGTAGCCCAACTTTCAGGCATACATACTAGTATATAGAAAATTGTCTTAAAGATGATTCTGGAAACCCTCTTTGCAGAGTTTCTTTCTCTGTTATACTATTCTCCACAAATTCCAACCAATTTAGCAGTTCTGAACTTTGGCTTCTGCCTCTTCAGCTCAACAACACAACCATCTATTTTGGTCTCCTTTTCCCTGCAACATTAGAAAGTATCCAGATTGAAAGCTAGAGCAATTATCAGACTTATTTCACTTTTTCAGTATCTTAATGCCTCTTACATTCTGTCAAATTATATAGTTATTTAGAGTAGGAGGTACAGTTCATTAGCAGTTACTCTATTATGAAGAGAACAAACACTGCCTCTCAGATCTACATTTTTTAAAACTCAACTCTTCAGTAATTAGAAAGAATACAAATGTAAAATTGTTTCAATAATTTTTGATTTGTGCATTTATTCATATTAGTGTTTAAACCACTATAAATTATGTGTTTTACCATTGCCCTTGGGTATATTTACTTTAGACAAAGCAGAGTATATAGATATTCATTGGACTTAACTTACTCTCAGCCTGGACCAATAAAAAGTACCAGGACAAGTGGGAGAAGGCCCAATCTCATAGGAATATTATTTTGTAGCTTTGGCCCTGCACTTCCTTCTTGCATATGAATCAGTGAGACTGAGGTGAGGTTCTGTACCCTTTTTCTTAAATTTAACCAATTTAAGGTAAGTGCACAATCTTGCTAAATTTTGAAATCAACCAATACTATCAATTGCAGGAATGTAGTGAGGTTCATTAATTAACATAAAAAATATGAGTTTTTAAATATATGTATATGAGGAAACTGTCTCATATTTGGACTCTTTGTACCCATTAATTATGATAGAACAATGAACCATTTTCTAAGATTTATATTTGCCATATATATGTGTTTTTGTACTCCAATTTGATTTTTTTAGAACATCGGTTTACACTGATATTAATGTCAGTTAAGTATGCTGAAGGCTGTAGCTCAGCATTTTAGTTCTAAATTACTCTCCTATCAATTAGTTACACCTCTCCTAAAATGAAAATTACTAATCTGTTCCAAATAATGCTATTCATCTCCTTTTATTTAGGTGAAACATCCTTTTTTATTAGTGTAATCATGACATGGCCAAGATTAAAATGACTGCTATATTAATAAAAATTATTTATAACGGGCTTTTTCTAGCACCCAGTATATGGGATTTGTCTGTGGTTTATATAAAACCTTCTCTAAAGTTTCTATTATGGAAACTTGAATAAATCAATTATAATGATCCCCTTATCTTCAGCTGCTGGTTTAAGAGGGGAGTACGGGCCGGCCTGAACTCACATTAAGTAGCTATGAACTTACCTATTTAAATATTCTGCATTATATTTAAGTTAACACATAAAGAAAATTCAAAGCATTCCAAATACAGTGTTAGAAGGCAGTTAAAATATGCTTCACAATTAAGTCTTTAAAGATTGCATAGAAATGTGGATAAATGACAGACAATCTGACTTCATGGAACTACTGCCAGCCAAACAAACTGAAGAACATGGCTATATGTCATTGTAAGTTGAATAACTTTACTATAGATCATTACTGAAATAAAAGTACATGAGTTATTTATTTTCCTTTACTTGTTTTGTTTTTTGTTTTATTTGCCACCACTGGTTTAAATGGAAGCTGTCCCATTTTCTCTGACATGTAGTTTTGCTTAAGATAGCTGTTTATATGAATTATAAAATATAACCTAATCTTATATTTACCCCTAGAGCTTCATATGCTATGGCTCCTGATAGTGACTAAAGTCCTGCTGGACTAAAGCCTTTTGGAATACAAGAGGTTCAGACCTTGACCATGGAACCCAACCTGGATTTAAATCTTGGGTCTATAAGTTACGAGTGGTCTGACCTTGGAAAAAACCTTGGACAAGCCACATAAACTCCCAAGTGTTAGTTTCCTTATTGTAAAGTTGGGAGAGTGATAGGTGCCTCATCATGCTATTTATGTTACATTGATTTTATAGAAAGTCTTAACACAGTTTGGGTCTGATAGCTAGAGTGCAACAAATCCTGGCTGTGTTATTATCTTTTTGGATTTCCACATGGTACCTACATTAGTTTCGGTTCTTCAAACATTTGACCCTTCAAACATTGAGTTTTGTTTGTTAATCATTCATTCATTCAACCTACTGTGTTCCAAGCACTCTTCTAGGCATTAGTTGTAAGTATGAGCTTTTCTCAGTGGGCTCCATTTATGTCCAATTATTCTCTAAAATAGGAGAAATTGTAGAGGTGGCTTAGATTCATGGATAAGGAAGCTGGTTCTGTTCCCCACATTGTGTTGGTTTGATCATCAGTCCCTCTATTGGACAGCTGAATGAATGAGGATAAGTTCTACATCTCAATTTTCCTTTTATATAAAATAAAAATAATAGTACCTATCGCCTAATATTGCTCTAAAGCTTAAACTGATACTTTTAATGTGCTTAGATTAGTATGTGGCAAATAATAAATGTTCAACAAATGTTATTTACAAGTAAAATTTTAAGGACTAACCTCAGGGATCTGAGTCCTGATAGAAATTTAAACTTTAAACTTGCCTACTGATTTCAATATCCAAAAAAGACTTAAAATTCTTATTCTTTCATCAGATAAGAAAAGACTATTTTTGAAGATTATATTTTCTTCCCATATGAATTTAATTATTCTCTCATCTCCTTATTTGGGAAGTGCTAGTGGGACTCATGTTTGTTATTGTCAACTTGAATGATTCTGTAGCCCTCTGTGGCCTGCATCCTTGACTTTAAGATATAGCTTATGTATTCAGTTTCACATAGTATTCAGTTTCAAATAGAAAGTTGGAATTACTCATCAAAGGATTGGAGTAAGGGGGACTTGAAGCCAAAGTACATCAGAACCCTGGGCTTCTCTAGGACAAAAATAACTGACAGATCAACTGCAGAAAAAAGGAACAGGGTGACTTATTCAGAGCGAGATCTTCATGTAGGCTGCACAAAAAGGAAGAGTCAGAGTACAGACTTGTCAAACTGCAAATTGCGCCTGCAAATAAAGGACATAATTTAAGGGCATGGGGTTTTAGACAGGAATGCTGGTCTCTCATTCGTCTTTTCAGCTGGGTCTGTATACATGGGTAATATCACCACAATCGACGATGTCATCTTTGAATAGAGAGGAATAGAGACTCACACAGAGCTTGCACCAGGGAGATCCTACACACAGATGAACAATTCATTAGTCATTCAGAACTCAGAGCTGTCGCCAAATTTTGCTCTGTAGGCTAAAAACAATACAAGGATTGAAAATAGAAAATAGAATCAAAACACCGAGGAAACCTTTTAGGAAGCCATGGGAGTGATACATCAAAGTATTGTCAAGATTCAGATGAATATCTCCACAGTATTTTTCACCCTATGGGATTTGAAACTTAGACTATATATAAGTTTAACAATAGTATTTACTATCCTCTATTCTATTGATATTATTACTAAATCTACAAAACACTCCTCAAAACCTTTTTATTTAATATATTTTATTTTATGAACTTGTTATGATTTATATCAAATTATGATAAATTATATTTTCTTGAAGATTAAGTCAACACGCCTCTGTTGAACACTTATTTTCAAGGCAGTTATTATTGATAATCTTATTTTCATAATAAGAATACATACTTCTTAAGGGGGAATGGTCTTTTTATTTTTTTACCCTTGTATCCTTTTTCATTTCTTCTTACTTCTCTATTCATAACTGACATTCATTAAACATTTTTGTTGCATTAATTCATGTGAGGACAATGCAGAATTTCAAGTATTTATCATTTAGGTAATGCTATATCCTACTTAATAATAGACCCTTTTCCCACCACCCCCTCAAAAAAAAAAAAAAAAAAAAAAAAAAAAAGGAAAAAGAAAAGATGCCATATCCTAATCCCTGGACTTTATGCATATGTTATCTTCATAGCAAAAGGGGCTTTTTAGGTGTGATTAAATTAATGCCTTTGAGATGAAGAGATTATCCTGGATTAACTGGGTGGGCCCAATCTAACCACAAAGTTCCTTAAAAGAAGAGCTAGAGGAATGTTCAGAGAAACACAAAGTTGCTTTGTTGTTGGTTCTGAAGATGAATGAGAGAGGCCATGAGCTGAGGGATGAATGTGAGAGTCCTTTAGAAGCTGGAAAAGGTAAGAAAACGAATTCTTCCCTGGAATCTTCAGAAAGGAGCACAGTGCTCCCAACACCTTGATTTTAAACCAATGAGGCCCATGTTAAAATTCTAAACTATAGAACTGTAGAATCACAAGTCATTAGGTTTGTAGTAATTTTAAAAAATATATTTTTAAAACAGAAAATAGAAATTGATTTTTATAGAGAGAGGAAGGGAGAAGAAACATTGATGGGTTGCCTCCCACATGCCCCATACCGGGGATCCAGCTGGCAACCAGTGCAGATGCCCTGACTGGGAATCAGCAATCTGTTAGTGCACAGGATGACAACTAAGCAGCGGAGCCACACTGGCCAGGATGGTTTGTGATAATTTTTTTATATCAGCAACAGAAACGATTACAATGTGGAATGAGATATTAGGACATATACCAATGGTATTTGCTGGTATCACAAACTCTCTTTGTTGCTGCTACTCCTAGATAGGCTAGTCTTTGTGTGACAATTTAGTACTTATTTTTGTAATTTAGTATACTTGTACTCAAAGATGACCCCAGAAGAGATATATCACATGCTCAGTTCATTGAAATTTATGCAGGTCTATCTAACTGAGTAATTATCTGATATTTTCTCCTAATGATTCATACGTTATGCATTTTAGGATTGACTTTTGTTCTTATAATTTTTATAAAGTGCTTTTTAAAAAAAAATCCTTGAATCCTTGGCTATATTAAATCACCACTCTTGCTTTAAACTCTCAGGGAACAGAAGATCTCTTCTCTGGTTCCCCCAAAAGCTGGCCAGAAATGTGGGACTTCAAAATCTCTTTGAAAGTAATATTAACAAAATTGACTTTTTTATAAACCTAATTGGTGCTTGATTGGCTCTCCTAGAATTCCTGGGAGTACAGAGTGGAAAAGACATTCACGAGTGAAAGAATTATACTGAATGTGGAAGAGGAGGGAAAGGTTGTTGATTATAAATTCATATGTAATTAGAAAAACAAACAGAACTGAGTATGCATTAAGTAACAGGTTTTACATAGAGGAAAGTTTGGATATAGGAGTTACAGGGGAAGGCATTGAGGACCCCATCATTCCAGGCTGTAAACTTTGCAATTAGTCTTGACACATAGCACAACAATTTGATCAGACACATCTGTTGCATTTTTAAATACAGACCATGTGCCTATCCACACTATCATGATAGAAAAGTAGCTTATAAATATTCAAAATACAAGATGTTGGCTATTTCTAGTGCCCTTTTATAAGAAGAATATCCAACTATTGCTTCAATTTCTCTTGAGGAAAGCTGTAAGATGAAGACAGCATCAACTAAACAGAGTGTCAGAGAAGTGGGCAGAATACAGAAGCTTGTTGGTAAAAGTCTGAAATTTCCAGAATATGATCACAAAAGATCTCTAGAATTACTGAAAGGAAATATAATTGGCTAGAGACAAATAAACTAGAAGTATTCTCAGTTTTTAGAAGGGATTTTATTACTAAATAAATCCACATCTGTCTAGAAGAAAAATAACTCTTTAATATTTCCCTGGGCCCTATTGGTAAGGATGCTGCTAAGGGATATCCTTCAACAGTTTCTCAATGGTGACCATGGGAGACAATAGGTAAGTGAGAGTTTTTCAGAAAATAGAATTAGGAGCTACTAAACTGGTTGACTCAGAAAATCCATTCCACAAAAGTGAGAGAGCCATGGCATGGAGCTCTCACACTTTTCCTGCTTAGCAGAATATGATATATCCTTATGGACCATGAACTATCATATGATGTTCATCATTACTTTTACAAATAGAAATTTGAGTGGTACTTACCCTCTCTTTCCCTACTCTATTTAAAAAATATATTTTATTGAATTTCCACAGAGAGGAAGGGAGGAGGATAGAGATCTAGAAACGTCGATGAGAGAGAAACATCGGCCAGCTGCCTCCTGCACACCCCTACCAGGGATGCGCCCACAATCAATGTACATGCCCTTGACCAGAATCGAACCTGAGACCTTTCAGTCCACAGACCGACACTCTATCCACTGAGCCAAACCGGTTTCGACTCTTTTCCTACTCTTAATCAGCAAGTGCTTTGGTAACATATATCTTTTAGTTAGAGAAGTCACATCACACCTGACAAAGAAAACTGAGCACAAACTTTGATTTTTGGAACCAGCTACAATAGCTGTATGAGGCTTTGGGGAGGAATGAATGGTTTCAAGTAGATGTGAAAGAATTGGAAGGTAAATGTTGGAACAGAAGGGAGCATGTTAAGTGCTGGATCAATGAGTTGGAGTGGAGATGCCATTGACTACCTACCCTAGTCTATGCCTCTCCTTCTAAACATAATTCTGGGATTGTTCAGGGATCTATTGTATGACTGACTCATGCCAACCACAGTCCTTGATTTGTGATTGGCCTTACTTAATCCAAGTCAATGTATTTTTCCTGGCTACATTAAGACATAGGCATATGATACAATTTAAATCAGTTAGGTAAAGGAGATGTTTGCTTGGGATTTCTTAGAAATATGCTCCTCCACATCTCACAAGATGTAATAGAGGAAGGACATAGTCTAGGTTGCTACTGGTGGTGATTCTACCTTCTGAGGGCAATTAGCATCAGAATGAAGCTAGTGTTGTGGATGGCAGAGTCGGAATAGAATGCACCTGAGTCCATGATGTGCAATATTGAGTTCCTGTATCAATAAATCCTGTAATTCAACCTATCTCATGTAACCCTTTCTAATTAAATGAGCCAATAAATTTCCTCATTTCTTAAACCCTTCTGAGCTGATTTCTGTCAATTGTACACAATTGAACACAGTCCAACTGACAGTATTTCCTAGTTACATAGGAATAGCTGAGTTCCTCAGAACTTTAGAGAACATAAATTAGGAAGGTTTAAACCTGGTTCATCAGATGGCTATCCCAGAAATGAACAAATGGTTAAGAATACAAGCTTTTGAGTCAAATAAACCTGAAATTGACCCTGCTCTATCCATCACTGCCTATGCTTATATTCTCTGAACTCCAATCTTCCCACTGATACAATGAAGATAATGATCCTATCTTATAAGTTGGTTGTAGAGAATAAATGAGATAATGCACATCAAATTTCTGTCATGAAGAAGATGTTCAATAATCACAACCATCATTTTAATAACCAGAGAAAAAGTTGTTTAAGATCCTTTGGTGAAAAATTATGTACAGAAAGATAGCTCAAGAGAAAGTGAAATTCTAAAATCTCAATTGCAAATGATTTTAATGAGAAAGAAAAGGAATACTTAGCCAGAAGATCTGATGAGGCTGCACAGGGACATTTTCCATGAATTCAGATATTAAAAAAAAAAAAAAAAAAAAGCAACAACTATATGCTGAAACTGGTTTGGCTCAGTGGATAGAACATCAGCCTATGGATTGATGGATCCCAGGTTCAGTTCTGGTCAAGGGCATGTACCTTGGTTGTGGGTACATCCCCAGTGAGGAATATGCAGGAGGCAGCTGACAGATGTTTCTCTCTCATTGATGTTTTTAACTTTCTATCCCTCTCCCTTCCTCTCTTTAAAAAATCAATAAAATGAATTTTAAAAAATAAGAAATAAAAAAACTAAATATTCTAAGAGAAAATTCTTGCATCCCAGACTGAATATACAAGAGAAGTGCCAAACTGAGAGGACAAGATCAGGAGGGTGACAATACTGAAAGAGTATCAACTTATAAAAACAAACACCTCATAATAAGAAGAAATCAGTAAGACACATACAGAGACTCAGTGATTAAGAGATGACAAGGAGATAATGTTTAAAAACTGAACTGAGCAACAAACAATATGGATCATATTGATGGGATGACCAAAGAGCAAATAGTAGTTGGCCCATTTTCAGGGTAATTGCAAGTTCTATGCAATTTTAAATTATACTTTGAAATATTACAGGCCATGTTGACTTGATTGTTACTTAGTTATGAAATATAAAATGAAATAAAATATCATATATTAGATTAGAATCAAGCTGAATTAGTGATAAATTTCAGAGAGAAGTCTTGGCAGTACAACAGAACTGCTCTTTATCCTTAGGTATGTCTGTCTTTTTCTGTATAACCATGGTATCCACAGTTTGCTCAGTACATAGAAACAGCTTTCTAAAATCATTGAGTAGGTTAAAATTCTAAAATGTTCATTAGTAATTCTACTAATAGATAATATGCTCCCCTACATGCATGAGTACAGATCAAGAATTGGACTCTGAATTCAGGCTGAAGCCACCTTGTTAAAACAGACCAACATACACACACACACACACACACACACACTGGAAAATGCCCTAAGTTCTCCTTATCTGTCAGAAATAAAGTCTGAGGGGAGGTCTTCATTATCAAGATTAAATTCAGGCCTGACCTAGTTAAATCTCCTAGCGAAGATAAGAAGGACTCGATAGGCCAAGAGAGAACATGGCTTTCTCACCAAGGAGGTCCTAGGAAATAACTCACCTTCAGGTGAACTGCTTTTAGAAAGCACTTTTCAGTTACCTGCCCCCAGAGTGAAGTTCAAAAGAAAAGGGAGTAGAATGTTCTCAATCAAGATCTCTGGGCTGTGGTGTTTTCGACCACTGGAGAGTTGCTTGATTCTGAACATTATCACCTTCAGGAATAGGAAACAGTCATTTATTTACCAAGACAGTCTTTTAATCTTGGAAGAAGAGAGCCTAGAAAGCTATTCTCACAGAAGGTTTTCTTGCTTTTACAAAACACAATCAAATTGGTTCCAGTGGAGTGGGATAGAAGGAAGTACACCTCCTCTACTTCTACCCAAGTAATTGGACCAGCCTAATTAGATTGCCCAAGTGTTTAGTTATCACAGTGATGGGCACTTTATAAATACTGTGCGTAGCTAAACTGGGCCCATCCCTTGTGACAGTAATAGCCATACTGTTAGCTCTGATAGGTTAGCAAGATAAAAGCCAAATGTTTTACTATGTTCCATAATATTTATTGATAGTTATTGATGTTGACATTTTTGGCCATTTGTGGTGTCTTTTTACACCAGACCTGTGGGTAGTGTGGTCAAAGAAGACTTCTGCAGTCAAAGATATCATATTGTATGCAAGGTAAGCACCTTGCGGATTTTGCACAATAATGAAGAAAACTGTTATAACATAAACAACTGCCATCCAGAAATCAAGCTGCACTTAACCAGTCCAGAATTAGAATATGCTTCCAGAGACCTGAAGGGAGTGGAAACTGCATATTGTATAGAAGCTAATGGTTTTTGGTCCTAGAAGAAAACCAAATGATACTCTCTAATTTTTCAAATAAAGCTAAAAAATAGACATACTGAATGCTGAGGTGCTTTCCTTCTCAAATGGTTGTTTTTGCTTCAATTTTCACACTTGGGCAACCTCAGTAGAATGATGGGCACAGAATGAAACTGCTGATTTATGTAAGCAGAAAGAAACGGATTCATGTTTTCAGTCTATGAACTTAGTCTTTCCAACTTGATTTATGATTTATGATTTTTAAAAAGGTTTATAAAGTCTTTCATACTGCCAGGTGTGAAAATGCAGTGATACATAAAAGCTAAAATCAATTCTATTATGGGGAAGAAAGGGAAATCACCATTTCACAATGTATAGAAATTATACAGTTGATACTATCAATGATGACAATAATGTCTGAAAGATTCCTATCATCTGGGTAACATACTCACTTTAAAGAAGGGGACACTGAGTGCTGAGTGTTTGTTGGTTACTGTACAATGTCTCACAGAATGTGGTAGGGCCCAAATTTGAATCCAAGTTTGTCTGACTCCATTCTCTTTCCACAATACCATGTTTTATTTTCTCATTAAAAAATGCTGCCCTGCCCTGACAGGTTTGGCTCAGTGGATAGAGTGTTGGCCTGTGGACTGAAGGGTCCCGCGTTCGATTCCAGTCAAGGGCATGTACCATGTTGTGGGCACATCCCCAGTGGGGGATGTGCAGGAGGCAGCTGATCAATGTTTCTCTCCCATCAATGTTTCTAATTCTCTATCCCTCTCCCGTCCTCTATGCAAAAAAAAAAAAATTAATAAAATTAAAAAATTAATGCTGCCCCAAGAAAACAGGTTATTTTCTCCACCAGGAGTTTTTCAGAACTCTTATTCTAATTATTGTTTGTGCTTTTGTCCTTATGATTATTTAACTAGCATGTTAATGACTGCATCACTGGATAATATCATGATATACATGAAGGTAATACAGTAAAGTGAAAAGAAACCACATCTAAGTGACTGGCTGATCAACCAACTGGCTGACCACCTGACCTGTCAGTAGCTATGATGCACAATGACCACTAGGGTGGTCAATGCAGGAGCTGTAGAGTGACAACAACTTTGCAGAGTGCCCATTCACACTCTGGGACCCCTTAGGAGATGTAGGACTGCTGGTTTTGGCCCGATCCTCGCAGGCCAAGCCAATGCACCTCACCTGCTGGAGGGACCCTGCTCACTCACTCCACAGACACCCTTTGAGCCCTAGTGATGCCCCAGGTATGGTCGGTTGGGGAGGGTCCATGGAAGGTTGGCTCCAGGGTGTGTCTGGCCAGTCTTACCTAGTCTTGCCCAGCCGGCCACACTGTAATTAATTTCCTATCAATGTGGATGAATCCATGCACTGGGCCTCTAGTTTACAATAAAAACCCCTGTGTTCCATTCTTGAGGCCGACAGTTTTAATTTGTGATATTAGCAATGTCACTTAACCTCTCTAAATCTCAATTTATTTATTTATTTATTATTTTTTTGAAAACTGAAGGTACTTTTAATACTGCCAAAGTAAATAGCAAAAAAGTGAAATATTTGAAAATGCTTTAGAGAAGAATGTAATACATTTTAGGCTTAGAGTCAAAAGCTTTCACACTTAAAGAAGTGTTGTACTTTTTGGGAAATTCATTATGAGAACCCATTGTACCAGGCTGAATCAGTGCAACACTGATAATGAAACACTATTAAGGATCTGTAAATATTTTGTGCTCCCCTCGCCTCCTTTTAAAGTAAGCTGTGGCAATATCATTGAGAATGGTTGCAGGGAAAAGAGTCAATCCAGGTGCTGATTTATATTGGTAACAAATTGGGTACCTGTCTTTTTGAAATGTAAAAGTTTCCCCTACCACAATAATTTTAAATTTACTTAATGATGCCATAATTCAACAAATTGTTCAAGTTATAATTCTGAAAATCTGTTCCACTTCTGTTTTTCTCTCATTCTCTATATTTAATTGTCCCTCATTTTCTAGTGTAAGTAGTTAACTACTATAAATTCTACTCCATAAACATTCTTTAAGTAACCAATGGCTCCTTACCTGGCTTCCTATCCCATCTTCCTTTGTTCACCACCTTCTATTACTAAATGCACGTCACTCTGCTAATTTCAATGCCACAGACGTGATTAAAATACTCAAGTGGATTTTCAGTGCCCTAGGATAAAAGTCAAACTCCACAGTAAGTCAGAAAAAAACTTTCAGAATTTGGTAAATGACTGTGAATTCATTTAACAAATGGTACAAGAAAAACCCTATGATTACTTCAACAAATTCAGAAAAACTTTTGACAAAATGTAACATCTATTTTTAATAAAAATTGTCAGGAAATTAGGAATAGTTGAGAAGGAAAAACTTAGAGCTAGCATCATACTTAACAGTGAAAGAGGGAATACTTTCCATCTGAGAAGCATACCCACTCTGACTATTTTACTTAACATTGTACTGGAGGTTTTAGCCAGTGAACTGAAGTGAGAAAAAGAAGTAAAATGCATCCAGATAGAATTGAAAATATAATAATGTTTTCAATCAATGTAGAACATTTGATGTTTCCCAAACTACCAGAATGGATAATTTAGTAGTACAATGTTGTGGGATATAAGAACAAAACCCAGTATCAATGTGTTTCTATATAGAAGCAATGAACAATCAGAAATTGAAATAAGAAAACAATTTATAATAGCCATGTAACATGTTAAGTACTCAAGGATAAATCTGACAAAGATATGAAAGATATGTATAATGAAAATTGTAAAAATTTGCTGGGACAAATTAAATAAGACCAAACTAAATGAAGAGATATAATTTGTTCATTGGTTGGCAGATTATATTGTTAAAATTGTTAGTGCTTCCCAAATTGATCTATAAGTTCAAATCATAACAAATCAAAATCCCAGCAGGCTTTTTTTTATTTGTGGGTGTGTAAAATTTACACCATGACTCTAAAATTCATGTGAAGCCCTGGTCGGTATTGATCAGTGGTTAAAACATTGGCCCACACATGGAAAGGTCTTGGGTTCAATTCCCTGTCAAGGGCACTTACCTGCGTTGCAGGTTTGATTCTGGGCACATGCAGGAGGCAACCAAATGATGTATCTCTGTCTTCCCTCCTTGCCCCCCTTTTACTTTTTCTAAAAATCAATGGGAAAAATTGATTTTTAGAAAGAGTAAATAATAATCCCCAGGTGAGGATTAACTAAATAAACTAAAAAATAAAATAAAATAAAATAAAATAAAATAAAATAAAATAAAATACATCCATGTGGAAATGCAATGAACCTTAAGCAGGGGTCAACAAACAATGACCTGCAGTACATGTCCAGCAAGCTGCCTGGTTTTGTAAATACAGTTAATTGTAACATAACCTTGTCTACTTTTAAAATATTGCCAGTGGTTCTTTTTGCACTGTATTGGCAGAGTTGAGTACTTTCAAAAGAGACTGTATAGCCTACAAAACTTAAACATTCACTGTCTGATAACTACTATTACCTGCACACACACACACACACACACACACACACACACACACACACACATACACACACACATGCACACACACAAATTGCCAACCACTCACCTAGAGTATCAATAAGAAGTTTAAAAAGAACAAAGTTGGAGAACTAATACTACCTGGCTTTATGACATACATTTACAGTCATAAAGAAAATGTGGTACTAGCATTGGGTTATAAAACAGATGAAAGAAACAAAGTAGATAGTTCCAAAGTCGACCTACAACTACAGGGATAACAGACTATCTACAAGGGTGCAAAGGCAGCTGAGTGGGAAAGGACAGTATTCTCATGCTATCTTTTCCTTGGATATCCATATGCAAAAAGGAGTAAACCCCACACAGTAATGAACTTAAAATGGATCATAGATTTAATGTAAAATAAAGAACTTCTGGAAGAGAACATATAAGAAAATCTTTGTGATGTGGAGTAAGGCAGTAATTTCTTAAATAGATGACACCAAACATAATCCATAAAAGAAAAAATTTATAAGCTGAACATCAAAATTAAGAGCTTCTATTTTTTTATATGCACTGGTAGGAGAATGAAGAAAGAAGACATAATCTAAAAGAAAATACTTGCAAATCATTTACCTGAGAAAGGGATCATATCTGGAATATATAAATGAGTCTTAAAACTCTTGTCATAAAACAAGCCTAATAAAAAATGAACAAAATATTTGACCAGATACTTCACCAAAGAAGACATCAAGATGGCAAATAAGCACATAAAAATATGTCAGACATCACTGGCTTTTAGGGAAATGCAAACAAAAACCACAATGAGACTTCTCTACAAACCTATTAGAATAGCTAAAGTTTAAAGATTGACCATTTCAAGTGTTGAGGAGGATAGGGAGAAATTGTGTAACCCTCATATTGCTGGTGAGAGTAAAATATGGTATAACTACTCTGAAATGTAGTTTGGCAGTTAATTATAAAGTTAAATATACATTTGCCACCTGCACTAACCATTTTATCTCTAGGTATTTCCACAATATGTGTGGACAAAGACTATATGCAAATGTTCATAGCAGCTTTATTCATAATAACCAAACTCTGGACAATCCAAATGTCCATCAACAGGTCTATTGATAAGCAAATTGTGATATATCCATACAATAGGATATTACTCAGCAATATAAAGGAATAAACCCTCAATATCCACAACATTGATGGATTTTAAAATAATTGTTCTGCATGCATTAAACCAGACCAAAAAAAGAGTACATATACTAATATAAGCCTACTTAGTATTCTAGAAAGTAAAAACTAAACTTTAGTGACAGGGATCAAATAATTTGTTATGAGAAAGGGGCACCAGGGAAAAAAGGCATGGGGAAAATTTTGGGGGTGAGGATGAGCTCATTATTTTGATTGTGGTGATGATTTCACAGTGTATGCTTATATCAAATTATGTCAAACATTACAAATTGGATGTTAAATTTGTGTACCAAATGATATCTTCATATACTTTTACTGTTCACTACTATGCCATATATATATATATATATATATATATATATATATATATATATATACACACACAACAAAAGCAACTAAACTTACATGTACCCTGTACTTCACTCTGCATAAGGTCTGGGAACCTATATTGCAAGAAAACCAATGCATTTGACCTTTTCTGTTGATGTCAATGCATAAGTAATTGATGGTTTTATGTATTAAAATCCACTTAATGCATCAAGGTACATAATTTCCTCCAAGAGTCCCACAGGTCAGCCTGAGAATGTATCTTTAGCGTAGCAAAAATGTACAGCATATGGGAGTGTGCTGAGATCAGTGAACATAAGCCATATGATGAGTGCTTTATAATCAGACTTTGGAGTTAACTTTAAAGATAATATATTATTTTAATAGTTTTGGTTGTAAAATGGTAACTAATTGCATTTCAAAAACTACCTAATAGAAAGGTACATTAAATGCCACCAGATTGCTATTACACATTAAAGCAATTCTTTAATTTCTTCCTAGTACTAGAGAAACCCTTGTTAGTACCAAATGAGTTTATTGGCATTCAGAATTAAATGCTCTGTATAAAGAGCTTTAATTTTACTTTCCTCAACACAAGGCAAAGGCTCTCTCCTATTTCCTTCATTTGGCTGTTCTCTTGACCTACAGAATACTTATTGGGTAAAATCTATATAATATTGTAAAAGCTCAGCAACCATTACAGCAGAACCACTAGAATGACCGGTTGCTATGACATGCACTAACCACCAGATGGAAGATGCTCAATGCAGGAGCTGCCCCCTGGTGGTCAGTATGCTCCCACAGCTGAAATGCTGCTCAGCCAGAAGCTGAAGCTCACATCTGGCAAGAGCAGCAGCAGTGGTGGAAACCTCTCCGGCCTCCATAGCAGCACTAAGGAGCGGTGAACCAAGCGGTAAGGAGCAAGCAGGCAGGTGGTTAGGTGGGAGGGATCCCGGATTGTGAGTGGGCGCAGGTCAGGCTGAAGGACCCTCTTCTCCCTGCACAATTGTATATAATAATGGACTATGGGAAAATCCAGCAAACATCTAAGGAAGGTACTTTATAGTATATTGTGCAACCATAGAATTGTAGAACAAGAAGAGATGATTAGAGATTACTTAGTTCAATAACCTTAAATATGAAATCTGAGAGGACAAATAACTTGTTTGATGTGGCTGAGCTAATGTGAGTCTAAAATAGAACTTAAATCACTTTTTAATCCACTTTTTCTTGGTAAACCATACTTATTCCCCGTTATCCATGGTGCCATGGAATGCAGATGACAAAAAAGATCCAATGAAATTTGATCATGTTACTTTTGGGGGGAAATCTTTATCTACCCAGACTTGATCCCCTAGTTTATAAGGACCCATAGTTGGGGAACATTTCCAGAGTTGTTCCAGACAGTAATCAGTTGCTGATCTTTTAGTTTTTCCAAGATGCTAATTGAATGCATAGGTTACTGAATGAATATAAAAGTAGAGAAAATATAACTTCATCAACATGAAACTGGAAGTGAAGAGATCATTTAAAATCTTTCAAAAAAATTTTAGTTATGCTTAGTGAAAAATAATTTTGGCCACTTCACTTACTCTGGCAATCTCTGAAGTGTGATGTATTTTATAAGAGAGGGTATTTCATGATAGTTTCCTAGTTTCTTCCACCTGTAAAATGGTTATAACCCTGAATTCTACTGACTTAAAGTGACTACTCCTTAGAATTCCCCAATGATGTACTTCAACTGTATTAAACTGATAAGACAGATACTACACTTGATCTTAGCCAAAAGGCCGAGAAGCGATTGTGTTGATATGTATGCAGAACTTTGTCATTTTTATTTATTTGTATTAAAGAGCACACATTTATTCGATATTGTTCTTATGCAATGATTGTGGAAAATAGACTACATCTGCTGGAAAGCAAACATTGTTTCTTCTCTCCAGATGTCTGCTTTTCCTTCCAGAAGTTGGAGAGCATTGGACAAGCAATAACAGATGATGAACACATGCATAACTACAAATGGGCAAGCTGATTGTTTTCAAAATTGGTATAAACATTTGCTCTTGGGTTGAGATTTAGCCCATAGCAAATCTTTACATTTGTGTTATAAACTCCAAACTAAAAAAAAAAATGTTTATAATGGAAGTGCTGACAATGTGAAAATTCAGTTATGGTCAGAAAAGCAGTTTTGTTTAAAAATGCCATTTTACGCTTCCATATTTACTTCCTAACCAGTGACTGAGATGTCAATTTCTGCAAAGTTTTCTTTTCCAGTCCAAAGGAGAATTTGACAACTGTTTTGAAATGAACAAGAAATCTGAATTTCAGCCCCTTGCTTCTTCAACAAATACCAATTAGAGGACAGAACCACATGCTGGTTACTTTAACTGGTCACATAGATGTTGATGCTGATGCTGGTGCTGATACTGATGATGGTGATGATGAGGGGGAGGAGGGAGAGAGGAGAAGGATGGATGAGACAGAAGAGAATTAAGCTTGTTGCTCAAGAGACGTTTTGCTTTAATAGAGCATTTGAAAAAGAAATGGAAGCAATTATTAAATTGCTGAGTTTGACTATGCCAAAACACAGTGAGTATATTGATTAGAGGTTATAAAGTAAGGTTAGAGAAATCCCTTGACTTGGTTATAAGTCACCTGGATTGGCACTAAATGCATTATTTCACTATGGGGTTGGTATTACAGTGACCTTTGTGACGTGGTCAAATGTCCCTCATATGCCTCATTATGTTCATATAGCTATGACCCTCTTTTACACAGTTGATTACAATTCACACCCATAATGGTAAAAATAAAAGTAAGAAATCAGATGCAAAAATATGCTAACAATGAATCTTTATGAGCACGGGGTTTTCTTTGGAAAACCATGATTGGGTGAAAATTATGGGAAATTTTGTATTTGATTGCAGTCAAAGGTGGGAACCTCTGCCATAACTTTGGATATAGAGCAACTATGTTTATATGAAAATCTAAAGCTATTATTTTTGGTTATCTAGATTCTTACCTAAATTCTCATTTATTTGCAGGGGAATTTAAGCATTTTTCTAGTAAAGGGAGGGGGAAAATTCCAGGCTCAGTTATGTAAATACAGAAGGATTCCCCCTGCCCAACTGCAACATGTGGATCTGAGCAGAATCTGGTCTTGCTCACTTAGGTTCGGACATGAGGACAAGGACTAATGGCTCTTTATGCTGCCTTAAAAGTGCCCAGAAAATTTCTTTTGAAAACATTAGAGTCCCTTGAAGGCAGAAAAAAACATTTAAAAGTCTGAGTTGTCATGTAGGCTCTTAATTTTAAAACTTACCCAATATTGCACTCAATAGGACAGGCATATAAAATGTTAACATTTGTATTTTCCTGCATTTAAACACATAATAGGATACTTTTCCCACAATAATGCAACTTAATGCATGAAAGTGGGCTAAGGCTCAAATATAAAACCTGAGTAAGAAGAAGCGATCCAACCATTAGGAAAGGATGTGAGTTTTGCCTTGTATTTTAGTCTGCAAGCCTCAAGCCATGCAAGTGTTCAACCTTGCTCATGGTTGAGAAGACTCCCATTGGACTTATATGTCAATATATGTAGTGAATGATCTGAGAGGTGAAGTGCCCGTCCTCTGAGTGGACGGATAGTCTGAGGATTCATACTCAGCTCTCTTGGCCTGATACATATCTGCAACTATTTTGAAAAGAGTATATACACCATCAGAATGTAAGAAAGATATGACAGATATGAAATATGGAATCCATTCTAATTTTCCACATTAATGAGAAGAGTTAATTTATTTGGGACATTGAGACACTTTTAAGTAAAATGCATACCTTGAATAAAATAAATTAACTTAGATAGCTAGTTAAATCTAGTTATTTTAAATTTAATATTACACAAAGATGATGTATATTTGTTAATTGAGTTAAAAGTGCTCTGATGGACAGAATTAGAGACCCCTACTTCCCAAAAAAAAAAAAAAAACATCTTTGTAGCTTGTCCTCTTATAATTATTTCTTGGAAGACTGGAATGTGTTCTTTGTTTATAACTCAATGCTTCCCATAAAGGTAGTCCTGTAGCAGCACATAAAATAACCATAATAATTTATTGTAATTGAAAAAAATGTGTTTGTGCAGAAAGCACCTAACAACCACAACTTTGGTGAATTCTGTCTTTAATCCTTCGATCAGCACTGTAATGTGAGCAGATCTAAAATATATTTTCTAATAAGTGCCTTGCCTTTTTTTTTTTTTTCTTAACTACTTGGTGATACCCTAATTAACCATGCTCAATTGATTGCTTTCAAAATAAGAACTAAGAGCTCTCATCTAGTCAAGTGGAAGCTAATTTGACTCTTTTACACTATGGAAATAATACATGGCACATACACACTCATTGCCATAGCACACACCCACCATATGTAGTTTATTAGCAATCTCATATTCTGTGTCTCCAAGTTTTAGCCAGCATCTATAGTTTGGTTGTCATATTTTATGGATTTTCGTGTATCATTTCTATTCTAATACTTATAAGTGTGAATGTTCATTTTTCATTTGCAGATTGAAATTATTTTGGGATTTTTTTTGTGTGTGTGTGTGATCATTTGACAAACTCTGACATCCAGGAAATATGCTGTTTAGCTTGGAAAAAAGCAAAAGAGTACATGGGAGAAAACAAACTCAAATTAGACAGAATCAAACTCCGGCCATTTCATGTCTTAACCCAATTGCCTCTCTTTCTTCTTTTCAAGTCAAAATAAAACACATCTAATTTGAGTTGACAAAACACTTAATCATTTGATTAAAAGATTACAGCTAGTAGCCAGAGCATCTCTGTGCACGACATTATTCTGCAAGAAGACAGGATTTTCAAGTCCTCTTTACTGAGCATCGCATGAGCACCTTCTCTCCTGCCATCACATGGCTAAGTGAGAGTAGAGGTCACAATATATAACTTACTGTCATACACAGACCCGGAAAACTGTTTTCAGCATATGTAAATCACAGTCTAGGCATTACACAACCAGAGTTTAAAATGGTATGTAAATCATCCAGACTTAAGCTTCTGAGGAAACACAAACCATTCTCTAAGGACATATGAGACCAGAACTTCAGAAGATGCTGTCTCACTGTGGGATGGCAAACAACAGCGGCTCGCGGACCACCCTGGTGTGCAGTAATCAACAATGCAGTGACCCACTTTATACAGGCGTCAGACAGTCTGTAAGCAAAAAGGCAGAGCTTCCAACCCAGACAAGCCCTGCTAATAAGTGGCTCCCAGTAAAAGCTGGAGGGGGGGGAGGGTGGGAGCCAGCTCCAACATATGCAACAGGTCTCATATCACAATGTACTTATTTCTTTTGTGTCCCACCTTGTTTCATACGAAGCACCTCCAGCAAGATGGTCACCGTGAAACACCCCGAGCAGTGGAAGAGAATAGCAGAATACCTTCCTGCTCTCACAACTTTTCATGTCTTTATTACAGAGTTGCACTTGTAAATATCTCATCACATGCCTGTTTCGCCTGCTGGCCTGTGAATTCCATGAAGTCCTGTTCACCTTACTGTCTCTAACTTTCAACACAGTGTGCGCTTAAGGCATCATTCAACATATATCTGGTGAAAAAGTTGTTCTATTCCAGTACTGATCTTAGCCATTTGGAGACTTCAGACAAACCAAGTTATATGTTTCAGCTTCAGTTTCCTCATCTAACAAATGGGAAGAATGCAGCTGTAACAATTTCATGCAAAAAATTAGCAAAATAGATAATATTTGAAAATGTTAAAAAAAATTTAAAGCATGTGTTTACAGAATTCAGGGTTGGGCATTTCTTGCTATATAAGCTAAATTTACTGAATAATATAATTATTAGATGATATTCAGTATTTTTTAATTTGACCTACTCTAACAAACAAAAGCTCTTTAATCTTATATTAAAAATAATTAGAAAAAATCTTGGGGACCGGTTTGGCTCAATGGATAGAGCGTCGGCTTGGGGACTGAAGGGTCCCGGGTTCGATTCCGGTCAAGGGCATGTACCTTGGTTGCGGGCACATCCCCAGTAGGGGGTGTGCAAGAGGCAGCTGATCGGTGACTCTCTCTCATCGATGTTTCTAACTCTCTATCTCTCTCCCTTCCTCTCTGTATAAAATCAATAAAATATATTTTAAAAAAATAAAAAAAAATAATTAGAAAAAAATCTTAATTTTATGATTTCTACAACACATTTAATGATAAAAATAATAAAGCAATTACTTCAAGAAGTATTGAAAATATTTCTGTTTATTTATAATTCTGACTTCACTTCAGCAAAAGTATCCTTGTGAGTGCTCATACCTGCTGTGATAAGTAGAGGCAAAACCACATTTTGTCAATGGTAGCAACTTGCACAAACTGGGTACACAAATAGAAAAAATAATATTGAAGGAAGCATAATTAATTAATTCAAGCTTCAAGATAAGATCAGTGGATCCTGCTGACCCTACATGTTAATCAGTTGATTGATTAATTGCTACAATCATAATAATTACATGGTGCAAATCTAAGTACACTTAATGACAGTGTACACTTGGAATAAAAGTTCTCTTCAATCTGCATATCTTTTCTCTTTCTTGAATCAAAGAAGTTGGTTCCATTTACTTTAAGGATAACTTTTGGCTTAGTGAGCTGGAAAGCTTATGTCAAAATTACTCTTTTTAAATGTGGGAATCCGATTTTTGGCTTTAATTTTTTCCTTACACAAATGCACATGCAGACACACACATCAATACACACACACACACACACACACACACACACACACACACACCGTATTTTCCGGCGTATAAGACGACCCCCTAATTTTAGCTAAAACATAGGTTTAAGCCTATATTCGCTGTATAAGACGACCCCCCACTTCTGAGGCAACACCAGTTCTTTTTTTAATAGACTGCCTCTCTGACTGGCCAATCTGAGCAGGCTTTTTTTCATTGCAAAAGTCGTCTTATACACTGGAAAATACGATAATGGAATTTTCAATTTTTCCAGAATTTTTATTGTGATCACTTTCAACTTCTGATCAGCCATTCAGTGTTCCAATAGCCATATTTAGTTGGGTGATCCTGAAATAATTTCTTGGAGCACAAAGTTACTTTGAGCTCTCTCCATCCTATGTCTAGAATAAAACCAAGAAAAAAGTCAGTTCATTAATGAGCTGTGTTTGGTCCAATCTTCTACTGTATGTAAAATAACTCATCATCACAACTTCACTATTGGTATCAAATAATTTTTATCCTCTTGGTCATTTAGATTTAAACATGACCATTATTGTTTATCCAAGTTGTCATTAAATCTTTGCAACTTCTTTGTCATCTTTCTTATAGGTACCTTCTTTTTCCATTTCTTTCACAAAATAGTCAAAGATTTTTAAGTTAGTGAGGGGCATTGAAATCTTCTAGCTACTGAATGCTTCTTCAACCTTTGCATGCATACAAAAAACCTGAAGTACTTGTAAAAACAGATTGTGGGATCCATTTCCAGAGATTTTTATTCAGAAAGTGTGGAATGGGGTCCCTGAAAATATATGTTTAGCATGATCCTAGGTGATTCTGATTCTTTCAGTCTATGGACAACACTCTGAGTAGCACTTATTCTATAACTCTTTTGGGGTCACGAAACTTCTGAGAATCTCATTCCAAAGAATACGTAGGTGGACATTAACACAAATGTGGCCAACTCTTTGGGCAGTGGTTCATGAGCCTCTTGCCTATCAATGGATCTCAATTTCAGAATTTTATATAGTGTAATTTCATCATGTACAGAGAGGAAAAACTGGGTCCCCAAACAAATGGGTCACTTGCACCAGTTTTATAGATTGGTATCAAATATACTTTATACTTGTCTACCAAGTATTGTTTCAGGTAGACAACACAACAAGGCTTTCTGACCTTTTATTTCTCCTCTTAAACATACCCTGCCAATTACCATCAACATAATTTCTGTAAAACAGTTTTTCACTAAGTAGTGACAATATTTAATGGTGTTAAAATGGGGTTTTAATTACCGTAGATTAAATTTAAACCTTTCTGTAATATTGAATTATCTGCAACTTGTTAATTTATTGACCAAATAGTTACTGCATAGCTTTTCAGTGACAGGTACTGTGCTAGGCAGGAGGATATAGGATCAACCTCCTGAGATTAATAATACTGGCGTCACTGCAATTCCTTTCCCTTATCCCTGTTGCAACCTCCAAAATATGCACTGCATTTTATTTGGATTCTTCACTCTCCCCAAAACAACACACTCATTTCAGGGCTAGACACGTGCTCCTCTTCTTTCCCTACCTGGCTCTTTAAATTCCATAAACACTGAATGACTCCTCGGTGAAGTCATCCCAACCATTGCAGGTTCATCTCTTCCTTCTGTAGAGCATTGATTCTCTTCATCACTTACTGTGCTGCTAGATCACATGTAGGTGCATGTTCTTCTCTAGTTCAGAAAATTTACCTCTTACTTGTTCCATATCTTTCCCCCTACCCCCAGAAATGCACATCCTGGCTTGAGGTAAGATGCTGTGATATCAAGATACTATGAGAAGAGCTGCTGTCCTTGTTTTTGTTGTTATCAAGGACAAAGGACTGACATCAGTGGTTCTAAAATCTAACCACATATTGGAGGCACCTGAGGGTCTGCTCATTGATTTTTAGTAAAAAATTCTCAACTTCACCCCAACCACATTGAATCAAAATCTACCACAGTATGTCCAGGAATCTGTTTCTATGATGGAGATTGGGGTCAGAACCACATTTGGAAACCCTTTAGAGTGGTTCTGAGATCTCTTACAACATGGCCAACCCTCCTCTTTTTAAACTTTTTATTTTTAGTGTTTCATCAATATAAATATACTTATTCTTAGTATAGAAACTTGCAGAACATAGAAAAGCAAAAAAATAAAACAGGGAATGTAGTCATTCAGAGACAGCATTTGTTAATATTTTGAAGTAAATACTTTTAATCTTCTTCTACTTATGTTTACATAAATATTTTAAAACAAGTTCATATTATACATGCTCATGCTCTCATTTAATATTTACTGGCATTTTCCCTTGTGAAGTAATGTTTTCCACAACACAAAATAACAGCTGTATACTATTTTAATATAGAAATGCGCCATAATTTTAGTCTCCCTAAGTTTGGACATATATGTTACTTTTGCATTTTTCACTATTATAAATAACATTTTGAAAAGCAAGATTGTACACATTCTTGCGCATATCTCTAAAAATTTCCCCGGGTAAATTTCTAAATAGGTAAAAGTCAATACAAAGGTATGCGTATTCATAAGCCTTTTAATGTAGAGAGCTAACGTGCCCTCCAAGAAAACTGTAAGAGTTCCAACTCTAAGTAGCCAACAGTTCTTGCCTCTTCATGAACTCTAGCAGGCATTTCATCTTCAGCCAAGTGTTTATATAATCAGCAGTTTTTTATAGGTATCCTCAACTTATGCCCATATAGTCTACTTTACTATGTGGCAATTGCATATTTTGTGAAGGTTATTACATTTTTGGCTGTCTTCCTTGTGGGTTGCCACCTATGTTAGAGAAAAGAAAACTCCAAAATAATTAATCTCCTGAAATAAACTTTGATGAGATGTATCATAAAAGCTAAAAACCTGAGGCAGAAGAATGCCATTTCTTTGGGTATTATTGGGTCGGCAACTAAGTACGTGCGGATTTTTTAAAGAAAATCAAAGACAATTTTTTCATGGAACTAAATAACTTTATTCTGTAATGTATTGCCCATTTTTATCAATGACCTTTTGCCATCTTTCAGGCAGCATCATAATCCCACGTTCAAAAAACTTCTGGTTTTTATTAGCAAAAAACTGAATCAGGTACGATTTGACATCATCATCATTATTGAAATTTTTACCATTCAAGGAGTTTTGTAAAGATCGAAACAAAAAGTAATCAGATGGTGCAAGGTCAGGACTATATGGTGGATGTGGCAAAACATCCCAACCAAGCTCCATTAATTTTTGCCGAGTGACCAAAGATGTGTGTGGCCTTGCATTGTCATGATGGAATACAACACCTTTTCGATTTGTCAATTCGGGCCGCTTTTCTTCAACTGCATTGTTTAATTTCGTTAGTTGTTCAATGTAGACATCAGAATTGATCGTTCGGTTGGGTGGTAAGGGTTCAAAGTAGACAATTCCTTTGTAATCCCACCAAACTGATAACAAAACCTTCTTTTGATGAATATCAGCTTTTGATGTTGTTTGAGTTGGTTCACCTGGCCTGCTCCACGATCTTTTCCGCTTGATATTATTGTAAACAACCCATTTTTCATCACCAGTTATCAGTCGTTTTAAAAATTGATCATTTTCATTACATTTCTTTAGCAAATCGCAGCTGCTAATGCGTTGCGTTAACTGTGATTCTTTCAGTTCGTGAGGAACCCATGTATCGAGTTTTTGAACATAGCCAAGTTGTTTTAAGTGATTTTCAATGCATGTATGTGATACATGAAGCTTCTCTGCAATCTCACGTGTTATACTGTGACAGTCCGAATTGATTATTGCTTTGATTAGGGCGTCATCAACTTCAACTGGACGACCAGAGCGTTTTTCAACTTTGAGTGAAAAATCACCAGAACGAAATTTGGCAAACCAATTTTGACACTGCCATTCTTTTAAGGCTTCGTCACCATAAACAGCACATAACTTTTTATGAGCTTGCGATGCGTTTTTCCCTTTGCGGAAATAAAAAAGCAAAATATGACGAAAATGTTCCTTTTGATTTTCCATTTTTCAACGAACGCCAAACGAAAACTACAAAACAGATCAAAAAACTTTTTTTACTGATTAACAGCTGAATAGCCAACTATCAAATAACAAAATGTGTTTTACATTTGTACTACGTCTGCAAACCTAAAAATTCAACTGAAGCCATATATGTGTGAAACCCGCAATTACTTAGCTGCCGACCCAATACTTTATTCTAGCCATCTGTTTAACAAATATCTGGTTCGAAATAGTGTCAATTAAAACTGATGGCTAATCTTAATAACTTCTACTTGTGAATGTCAGCAAGACCAAACTGTGCTACTTGTGTAATCATATTATGGCAGTTGAGGTACCAGTAAATATTAGGCGGATACACAATCTCTATTGATCATTAACTTCTCAGAACTAGTGATCCCAAACACTCACTGCTAAGCAAGGATGCAAAAATGCAGGGCTGTTTACCAGTGGGAAAGCCCAAATCTGGTGCCAAGAGGTTCATCAATAGTAATGATGTCAAAAGTAAGCACTATTTAAAAGCAAGTAAGGCTAGCCTTTGAGACACTTTGCAGCTGGAGTTGTTCCACGGTGAGGGAACAGAATTCATAATGGCCATAGTTGTAACACCAGATTCCAGGAAGGCAATTGACTTCCTTCTGCAAAGTAAACGGAAGGAAATGGCTGCTTGCACATGGTCCTGATGCTACCGACATAAGAAACTCAGCAATAGGAGCCACAAAATAGGAATTTGGTGGCAGATGGAAAGGTCTGCGGGAAGTGTCCATCCAGCTTTGTTTGGCCCATATTCTGAAACAACTAGAGTAAACACTTAGTGTCATAATTTATACGCATATCAGTACCAATAAATCAGAATCATGCAAACAGTCATGTTTATTATATTCTTGTTGCTTAATATTCATGACAGTAATTTATTTTTATAGTACAGTTTCACTGTTCTCTCCACCACTGCGCTGCGTTTAAGTCTGGAAAGTAATACTAGCAGGAGTGCAGGTAACCCTTTGAAGACTGCAGAAGTTCACTAGCCCAATCACAGTACTTTATTTGCGCTTTCAATTTTCCTCTTTCTCTTTCAGAAACTTTTTAACCACCAAAATGAAATCTGTAAATTATCTATTATAGTAATACTAGGTTGACATATAGAAAATATGAAGACTAGAGTTGGCATATTCCTATGGAGGTAGCTGTGTAACAGCTTATAAGACCAATACTGGTAAGGACATTTGGAGAGAGGTAAGGGGTTAATACTTAAATTTACTATCAGTAAAATGGTTAAATCAAGCAGTTTATACCTCTTTTATTCACCTACTCACCAATCCTTCCCACTCCCCATTTCAGCAGTCCATTGCTATGTTAAAGGAGGAATTATATGAAACAACAGTGTCACAAAGCACTTTATGTTTTTATGTCCACCTAGCGCTGAAGTTATAAAGAGAAGTAAGGCTTGGTTCCACTCCAGAGATGCTTAGGACACATCAAGAGATGGAAAAAAATATTGTGTAGTTCTATAACTAGACATAAGACAACTAATAGTTTCAGACTTAAAATACAACAGAGATAATTAATTGTCAGTGAAAAGAGTCACAAACATAGGAGCCTAGAAAAGTAATTTTATAAACATATTTCCCCATTATTAATGCTCTCATGATGTGTGTACTTTTCTGTGTGTTTGCCCTGTTTAAAACACACTTGAGGATATATATATAGAGAGACCATGTGAGAGAAAAATCTATTGGTTGCCCCCATACATGCCCAAACCAGGAATCAAATTGCAATCTATTGCCTTGTTTGGGAATCAAACCTTCAACCTTATGTTGTATTGGACAGCACTCCAACCAACTGAGGCACCCAGCCAGGGTGATGTTAAACATTTTTTAAAAAGAACACTATCATTGACTGTGAGTGGACAGAGCAGAAACATTTTAACTGTGTCTGGGCTTTTTAAATTATGAATGTGATGGGCTGAGATGAATTTAATTTATGGAGTCCATGAAAATACATTTCTAGCACATGGCATGAGGGGCAAGGTGATGCTGTGCCACAACCCTTCTGTCAATTAAACAGACCTGATAAAAATTATAGAAAATATTATAATGCTATTTATTTTAAATTTGATTTTCAGAGAGAGGAAGGGAGAATTTGGAGAAAGACTGATTTGAGAGCAAAACATTGATCGGCTGCTTTCTGCACACCCTCTTTCTGGGATTGAGCTCAAAACCCAGGCATGTGCTCTGGCCAGGAATCAAACCAGCAACCTTTCGGTACACAGGAGGATGCCCAGCCGACTGAGCCACAATGTCCAGGGCTATGATGCTATTTCTTAATTCACTTGCTGGAAAATGTAATAAGGAGATTTTTCTACATATATTCTAAAACATGCTCTTCTTCATATGCTAGGTTTGTTTGGTGTTTACGTGTATTTAATTTTATCTTTAAATGTTTTTCAAGTGATGTAGGTGAAAGAATGAGCATCTATAATGTCAACTTGGATACAGAAAGCAGTGAACAACTTTGTTGATTTCATTTTGAATTGAATAATCAGGACAGAAGCCTTTCCTCAATAATGGGGTTTTGAGACCAAGGGTCTGAGCAGAGAAATTTATTCATGTTCTACTTAGTTTCCTATCACTGTAGTTCTTGACAATATAGTCTTTATCGGAATCACATTTAAATCTACTAATTATCTCATTTCTAAGTAGACACTTGTTATCACTTTGTCCAATCAGGCAAGACTGGTTAAAAGTAACAGCTTTGGAATCTTCTAGTTCTGAGTTCAAAACTCAGCTCTGCACCTTCCCAGCTGGTAGCCTTAAGCATGCTAATTAGCACCCATGAGCCCCAGTTTCCTAAGCTGAAATAATGAGGACAATCATATCAGCCACAAAGGAGTGTTATAAATATTAACTTAAATGGTAAAATGTACACATAGCATTTGGATGTATTCAAGTGGAATATGGCCAGTAGAGCACAATTTGGAACTGCAATTATATGTATATATTTATATATTAACACTGCTCTATTAGTTGACAATATTCATAATTCAAATTAATTCTAAAAAACTGTCCATAAGTCTAAATAATTCTGCTTTAAAAATTGTGACAGTTCTTTTCTACAATTCTTCTTACTGGCACAGTGTTTAAAGTTTTCTCCCAAATATAGTAAATCGTTAATCTAATTGCTCCATTGTCCCAGTGGCTTTCCAGTCTGTGTTACATAATCTTTAAGTGTATTTTAGGGCCTGGATATGGGCATAATAGATGATTGCTCAAATTGCAAATGCCATAATGTTGAGAGAAAGGTTGAATGATGAAACTGAAGGACTTATAGTTAAAAACTTAGGTTTTGGTCCAGGTTTCAGTTGTTATGTGTCTCAGTTGAATTAAGTTTTGTGAATAGACAAAACTTAAAACTTAAATCCAAACCCCCCTGCTGATGCTATTGTCTTGACAGCCTGGAATCATGAGGAGAAGAGCACAATTGCACAAGATTGCATGCATATTTCTGCATGTAGGTTCAAACATGTATGAGGGAGAAATGGGTAAAAGTGACACCTTAGACTTTAAATTCTATTTCAGACCCCAAGAATATAATTAAATTATTTAATAAAGAGCTAAATCTTGTGTTGAAATAATATAAAGACATAAGGGAGGAAAGTTGATCATGCTCTGAGAAAGCTATACAACTAAAACACTCCATTGAAGTATGATTTCTATTGTGAACTGAATTTTTGCACTCCACTTCCCCCCCAAATTCATCAGTTAAAGCCCTAACCCCAGTGTGATGGTACTCTGGATCTGGCCTAAACAGGTAGTTGGACATCCTTTGAGGGGTCCCAGATTAGAGAGGGTGCAGGCTGGGCTAAGGGACAATCCCCTTCAGCCCCCAGTGCACAAATTTCGTGCACCGGGCCTCTAGTCCTGTAATATCCAATACTATTCTAAACATATTTGAGGTGGTTTGGAATTCTAGTAACAAATGTTAAAGCAGAATAAGGATAGTCATATGTGTTGCTTAAGGCAGCTTTACTAGAGGAGTGGACATGCTTGTGAGAATGGACCAAAAGGTCATCTGGGAGTTTGTTCTAAGGACAGTCTGGTTGCACTCTGATTTAATAATATGAGCTAACAATTACTGAGTACAATGTGCCAGGATATCTGAAAGTGCTTTGTCATGATTAGCATTTCATCAAATTGTTCTCAATCCCTGTGGGGAAGATACTATTTTTACATTGTTTCATAGATGGGAAAATTGAGGCTTAGAGAGGTTAAGAATTGGCTCTTGCAGGACTTGCAGGTAGTAAATAGTGCAGTCATAGTTGAATGGAGGTGGTGGTATACCATGCAGGTAGAAATTTTGGCTTAGCAGTTGAGAATAACCACACTGAGAAGTTAGCATGTAAGTGGCCATCTGGGGACATGCCACTGATAGAGAGATTGGGCAGAGACCCTCCATGCACCTGAGGAACTCAATTAAGAGCCAGGAGACCAACAGGCATGAATGAGTCAGGCACGGCAAGAGAAGTGTGGGTCACCAGATCAGTGTAAGATTTTGCAAAGCTCACAAATAATCAGGCTTTTCCTCAAAATGCATTTGCAGCATTTGGATTATATTTATAATCAGAATCACACTGGATTGAATGAGAGAGAGAGAATAAAACTTACTGGGAAAGTAGGAGAGGCTCTTCTCCTGGAGATGTAGCCAGTCAGAGATGGAAGTGAGTGGGTACAACATTTTTTGGAAGGCCCCTCAGTGTTGAACACAATGCTGTGTTTGTGTCAATCCCAAGACTGTGAAGCAAGGCAGTATGACATGAAAAAGATCACAAATCCTGTTTCATCAGAATCTACTGATGCAGTGAACTTGATAACAGGCAATGAAAAACAGTGATGTAAGTCTATCATGAGAGGAATGGGTCAGGATAACTGTGTGGCGTTGAGGTATTGAGGTGAAATTCTGCATTTTGTTATAATCTTTTGGCAGCACATCTATTCAGTGGGAGCAGGGATGCTCAGGAAGCTGACTCACGAAGGCCTGCTGGCTGATTGCTCAGCTTGAAAGTTTTATTGCTTTGAAAAGTGATCTCTTAAGACTCTGGAAGAAAGGAGTGCAAGTAAAAGGGAAGTTTTAAGGAAAAACAAAAAGACAAATACCACATTTTCAGTGGAATTGATGTCTTACCACTCAATTTCAGAGTTAAGGACCAATTTCAGTTCTGAGTCCCCTTCTAGTTTTACTTATAAAGGACTTTCATTAAGCCAAATTAAGTGGATGGAGGTCCAGTTGTTTATTGTCTCCCAACTAAAGCATTCCTACAAAAAGACACCTGTGCAAGCCATTTGGCTCTAGTCAACTATTTACTTTTTACAGTTTAATTATGAATATAATTAGAATGAGTTAAGAGACAAGCTGGGCATCAGCTATAAAATTTTTAGTTTGCTAAACACACACACACACACACACACACACACACACACACACACTCTGATTAAAAAGCAACCACAAGAAAAAACTTTGCCAAGTCTGTGAGAACGTTAGCTTGCCCTGGAAATTTTAGTATAAGGGGGCTATTTGTAAAATCTATCTTTATTTTAATTTCAATCTCCTTAAAATGGTGCATGGAGGATATTTTTATACTACATTATTTTTACATCTCTGGTTTCTTTGTGGTGACCCTTTTAAGGCAATTTGTCACTATCATGCTTTAAAGTTTAGTGACTGTTCATAATCAAGTGCCTTGTAAGCTCTGTTTCTTTTCTCCCAAAGTGTCGTCATGAAGTTGATGATGCATCAGAAATAGTTTGAACAAAGGGCAAGAAAAAGTCAAGAGTAAAGGAAATATTTGTGAATATACTTGACTGGCGTTTCCCCCACCCCCACTTACTACTGAAGGCATACTTTAAAGGCGAAATGGCATAATGGCCATTGAGGGGAAAACATTTGGACATACAACAGATGCTTTCTGTCATAGGGCAATATCTTTAATGTAAATCATTTTTATATAAGGATGGTGTGACTGACATAATATAGGAGTAGTTAACATACATGTCATATATATGACAGATAGATTAGTTGTATTTAAGAACTAGGCATGGGGTATGCTCTACCTTTGGTGATATCAGTCTGCATTTTAATGGTGCTGAGTCTATCTACCATTGCTCGCAATTTGTTTTACTGCGTAATTAATCAGGGTTTACAAAATCTGGTCATTCAAAGATATATTGTCTTCAAATGCATGTGTAACTACAGCCTTTAAATTAGAGACTTATATACAACATTACATACATCTGTTATATACATATGTATATACATACATACAGGTATATGCACATTTATAAAATAATCATTGTATATACATATAATAAGCATCAATCTAATGTTTTCTTAAGAGAAGCTGAAAAACATGACAAAGAAATTTATATTAGTATTAATACTTAATAATTCATATAATAACTAAATAATTAATAAGACTGTTTTGATCAAGAAGTTAGCTTTGATTGCATTCCCATGATGGAAAATATATAGAACACTACTCAGGGGTGGGGAAAAAAGTAATTATTTTTACACACAAAAGGCAAATTTGAAAACTCAGAATATAACAAGACAACAAATACAAACTCACATGCTCAATCATGAGCATCAAAGAACTAAAGTGAAGAAGTTGGCCAAAATGAAATCATCAGATAGTCCTTGAATAAATGACCTTTGGTCCAGGCTTGAGACAAACCTTTAAGCCTATCCCTCAAAAAAGAATATATAACACATCTTGTAGGTAAATACATGAGGTAAATTCTCTTTACTTATCTATTATCTACTAACCAATCTATATTTTCACTGTCATGTCAACTCTGATGATCATTTGGATTTGAGAGAAGGCAGGTAAAAGTTGATGGATTAAGAGCATTTTCGACATGAAGGTGGAGCAGGTGCTACTGGCAACAAAGAGGAGAGGAGAAAAATTGGAGTAGAAAGAAAAATGGCTCCACAAAGATGTAGACACGTTAATGCCCAGAGCCTGTGAACATGTTACCTTACGTGGCAAAGGTATTTTTCAGACATGATTCAGTTAAGAATCCTGAGGAGGAGAAGGTATTCAGGATTATCTGGGAGAGTCCCCGGAAATCACAAGGGTCCTCAAAAATGGAAGATGGAGGTGAAAGAAAGTCAGAGGGACATATGACCATGGAAGAGGTCAGAGTGACGTGGTGTCATGTGTGACTGCTGCCTGTGAAGGTGGAGGGAGGAACACTAGCCAAGGCTTGCAGGCAGCCCCTAGACCCTGGAAAGGGCAAGGGAGTGGATTCTCCTGTGGAGTCTCCAGGAAGGAATGCAGTCCTTCTGACACTGCTTCTAGCCCAGGAGACCAAGTGTCAGATTTCTGCCCAACAGAACTGTAAGATAAGAAATCACTGTAGCCGAAACCGGTTTGGCTCAGTGGTAGAGCGTCGGTCTGCGGACTGAAAGGTCCCGGGTTCGATTCTGGTCAAGGGCATGTACATTGGTTGCGGGCACATCCCCAGTAGGGGGTGTGCAAGAGGCAGCTGGTCGATGTTTCTCTCTCATTGAGACGTTTCTAGCTCTCTATCTCTCTCCTTTCCTCTCTGTAAAAAATCAATAAAATATATTTTTAAAAAAAAAGAAAGAAAAGAAATCACTGTAGTTGAAGCCATCAAGTTTGATGTATAATAATTTGTTATGGCAGCAACAGAAAACTAATACACACCTCTTCTAGGAGACAGTGGCTCCAACTCAGAAAGCAGAAAGATATTCCTAACTGAGCACCCTGAAGCACTCCTGGAAGCCGCCATTCAATATGAATTAGAAAGACAGAGGTTCCAGAAAGGAGGTGGCCTGGAAAGAACAGGACTCTGTAATAGTGTCAGAAAAGAATGAGGACATTGCAAAAAAAAGAAGAAAAAAACACAAACAAACAAGGAAAAATAAAAAGAATTACAAACTCCAGAAAAATAAATGTAAAATCTATACAGAAAAATCATGATTCAACTACAAAGAGAACCAAAGGTGGCCAAGAGTTTCAGCCTTTTTGGAGTGTAATAAAATAGACTTTATTTGCCTCGGTGAGAAATATTAGTATTCTTTGAGAAGTACAGGGATTGTGACAGTGAACTCTAGAGAAGAAATCTTTGTGAAAGCACTTGGACAGGCCATGTTACAGACTCGTAACAATGCAAATATAAAAGCTGTTTATTAGTTTTCTAAATGGTCAAACTGAAGACTCAGAACAACCATTAAAATTTAAAGGCGTTAATGACCAATGATTCTGGAAGAAGGGCAGAGAGGTAAAGAGTGGAAAGGAAAATACATTCATCTTACAAAGGGAGGTTAGGAGCTATTGTTGAATGTTGATGAAACAAGAAGTAGGTTTATGTGTATTATTTTATACCTAAATGTGTTATGTAACTATTAAATATTGCTGGAAGTGGAAGGAATAAGTTAATATTTCATATTAGGTATTATCCATAGTTGATAATTCATGAAGTAGAGATATTACCTGGAGTTGTAAAGTTAACCACTGGAAGAGACAAAAACAAATAGTTAAATGAGTAAGCCCAGGGATGTGCAGTGATAGGGCCCAATCCATCACTCTCCATCAGAAACACCTCTGTAAAATTTGGATTGTTGCATATTGTAATTTGATACAAGTGAAAACCTAGAAAAAAAGAATACTTAAACTTGAAATAGTTACTCATATTAAATAGGAAAATAATATTGTGTATATCTAAATGAATTTTAAAAGGGTGTGGGTGAAAAACTGGTTACAAAAATACAGTGGAGAATTAAAATGTACTCAGAGAGGTTAACATTTGAATAGATGCTTATAGTATCTATTAGTAAATACTGAAACACTGCTCACTCTTGGAAAGTTCTACTTTATTTCAGATCAAAACTCCAAAACTACTATTTCTGATCATTTAGTTTAATTCTAACCTTGTTGTTTTTTTTTGTGTTTTTTTTTTTAAGTAGAAAAGGTTGTAGTTTTATATAGAATGATATAGGACATATGGTATAGTCCTTATATAGGGTAATTTAACAGCCAGATATTTGGCAGAAGAATAATTAGTTATCCTTCGAGCAAAAAAAATTTTTTAGATAAAACTTCCCAGAAATGCAATGTAGCAAGATGGAAAATATTTATGTTTTAGAGTCTGAAACTGAATGTTAAATTTAATCTTTTGAGCCATGTGAATTTGGGAACTATTTTGTGATTTGCTTTACTCCTCTAAAAAAAATGAATCCCTTTCCAATCATTTATTGAGCATCTAACATAGAATAAGGAAAATATCTTATTCGATTCTCATAGTATCTTTAAAAGCTGAAAATTATTTTCCACACAATTTTTTCACCTCTCCAATATTGTGTTATTCTCAGAAAAAAAGATGATATAAATTGTAAAAATACAATGAGTTTTTCTCCTCTCTTTCCATTTCCCAGGATTTTGGAAAAATGCATATATTAAAATAGAAAAGCCACTGGTTTTTTTTGTCTCTTTACTTTGGATCTGTAGAGTTACCAGACACAAAAATAAAATGGCAATATAAATACATCTAGGATTTAGATGTACTGGAAATGTCCAGAGCCTGCAGGCCTGTGGCCACAGATTGAATTACCTGTCATAAAACCCTAGAGCTGTGTTTCTGTACCCAGTTCACATTTGCAGTACTAATAATGCCTTCAGCACAAGTCAATTCCAGGGAATTAGTCATTGCAGTCAGTGGGTTAAATCCCCATGAAGTAGCCCTGCAGGTGACCCAGTAGCATTGACCTTAAGTATGGAATTTCAGATCAATAACTGTGGTACTTGCATTCTGAAATGTAAAACAATCTCTAGTGTTTTTGTTATCCCAATGGGTGTTATCAGACAAGGGATCACTATGGGGCAATTGCAGGTTCTTATCATATTAATGTTTGTTTTCCGTTAAAAAGAAAACTATTTAAAAAAGTAAATGCCTTCTGTTCTCTTTTCTTGCAATATGTAATGATGACTTTCAAACATATAATGAAAATTAACAGTAATTCAAATAGCATCAGCAGTCATTAATTGCTTATACATGAAATAAAATTTCTTCCTCAGAGGTAAAGCATTCCAGATGGACGTAAAATTCCTTTGGTCTATTCACCTTTTAACTGTCATAAAAGGATAACAGATCTCTCGATTTAAAAATGTTAAGCCTCCTCAAACTGGGCTTGCGGGCAGTGAGAGAGAAAAGGGAAATAATGTTATAGATCCATGGATTGTGACATTGACTGGCATGATGTTCTGCTAGTGTTTTAACCAAAGAACAGAAACCACTTCAACTATACCAATGGAATGAATTATCTTGATGCAGGGAACTGGGTATCCTTTAATGAAGAAGCTTATAGTCAAATAAAGAAGAGGGAAGAAACCAAAACCCTAGCCATTGCAGGAAGCCACTACCAGGCTGGAAAAGAGGAAGATCCACATCACCAGACAGAAGCTGGAAGCACAGAGGGTCTGTCCACCCAAGCTGAAGCCATGGAGGAGATGGATCCTCAGGTAGAGAAGCCAACCAAGGCAGAGGGTGGGGATAAACTCATAAACTGGCTGGCCTTTTCTCCCCACCACCCCTTGCTACTGACTGCTGGTGGCTTCTAAGAGCTACGGGAGAGTTGGCTAAGGTCAAGCTTCCGATGGCATAGAGTGCAAAAGTGGAGGGTGAGAAGAGCCAAAGCAACTCAGCGCCAGCATATACGGTCATCTCCCCTGTGAATTTATCTTACCTGGGCGATTCCTGGTTTATTCCTTTTATAAAAAGCTAAGAATTCATGGACAGGTAGAGAGCAGATATCTTACTGTACAGATTTTACAAGGGGCAGTGAAAGCTCTGATAAAGCTCAGCACACTTCTAGGACTAGATAAATATTACTATCTTTAAATTTATATTTTGAATTATTTTTTTACTCATTCGGTGCACAATGGGATCAAAGTACTTCCTCTGGTGTGGTTTTACCATTGCTAAGGACCTAGGTGGCTAGTCTCTTATTTCTTGAGTATATTTCAATATGAATTATGACCTAGAGCTGAGTTTATAATACAAAAACTAACTTCAAGATTATCCCAATATATAGGTTAGTAAGCCAAAGCCTCCACCCAGCATCATAACATATTTCTCACACATATTACCCTGTTGGTTAGTCCCTCCATTTTACATGTTAGGTACTATCTTGCGTTAGGTAAGACAAGGTTGCTCAAATTGAATCTCCTTCCTTAATTAATGAAGGAAATGTTGCCTTTCTCTGCACTTATGTGATATATTACATTTTTATTATATATCATCAGAGAGGAAGGGAGAGAAAGAGAGAGATAGAAACATCAATGAGAGAGAATCACAGATCAGTTGCCTCCTGCACACCCGCTACTGAGGATTGAGCCCACAACCTGGGCATGTACCCTTGACTGGAATCGAACCTGGGCAGGACTCTTCAGTTTGCAGCTGACATTCAATCCACTGAGCAAGCCAGCTAGGGCACAATGTCTTACATTTTTTAAAGGATTTTCCCTTAAGCAACATTCCATTTGTTCTCACCATCACCCACCTTATCGGTGCTGGCAATAGCCATAGTCAAGACAGCCCGCTTCCCATCTGAACATTGCCTTGTTCTGACCATGCCAGGTTTGACCTGAGTCCTAGAATAGTGCAGAGGTGGTATTGGTCTTTCTGAAAATTCAAATAACAACCCCCCCCCCCAACCTGGGTTCTGAGGGCCTGCATCCCATGAATCAGGTAAACTTAGGGGACCTTCACTGATGGGTATCCTACACCATAGCCTCAAATCAGCACCTACACAAGTCTGTTTCCAAATAAGATCATCTTCACTTAAAAAGTATGGAAACCATGGTGTGACATTCTTATGACTTCTTTAAATATGTCTAATTAGAGATAGCTGCCCCAATACAAGTCTCTCCAGTTTCCTACCAGAACACTATCCTATAGTTGGGAGCCATATCCATGCTGGTGTGATCCAAGACAGAATATCAGAATCAGCTGCAATGGAAACGCATGCTTGTTTATTTGCCCTTTATTCCTCCTGGTAAGTTAAGAGAGCCTGGGAACTACAAACTACTGCTTTCCTCCAGAAGCAGAAGTGCATGAAATGAAATGTCAGGACAGGAGATAAGAGCTCCAGCCTCACCTCAAAGCCCATAGTTAGAGCATGGCGACTAGATTCAACAGCAACAACAACACAATCCGATTGTGAGCAGGCAACAAGAGAAAGAATTGGGGAGAGAAAACTCTGCTTTATTCCTTTTGATATCATTTTGCCACAGCTTTTTTTGTGAAATAATAATAATAATAAAACAAAATAAAAGGGCATATTGAGGGGCTGTTCTGTAACATGGGCTCCCCGAGTCCCCACTCCCACTAATGGGAACACAGCATACACCGCCAGCCAAGATCAGACCTCCTAAGTAGAGCATATTTTTTCTTGCAGATTTTTCTTGTTTGGACTTTAATTAAGCTCCTGCCAGGCTTGCAAGCTTTTTAATTTTACCTTCCTTTCTTCTTTCATTTTCCTCCTTGAATCAGTCTACTTGCCAAGGAACTTTTCCCAAGCTGTCACAATTGTAGTAAGTGTATGCTAAGAGATTACATTTAGAGATGAACTAGTAGCTGCTTCTCTAAGAATCAATAGCAGACGTTTCCTTGTATTTGGATTTTCACTCATTCATTCATTCATTCACTCACTCACTCTTAAGTGTGTGTGTTTCACAGATGGGAAATAATAGAAAAGGAAGCTTCTCAGAGTGTACAATGATAACTGGCTAGTTGAGTGATATAACTCAACCTCCTACAAAGTCTCCGGATTAGTAGAAGAAACTTGCCATGACTTAATTTAGCACTCACACTGCTCATAAGCAAACAGTAGCTATTTACCAATGTTGGTGGGTGAAAGGCGAGTGCGTGAGGAGAAAGCAGTGCCTCTGTCGTTGATTTAACGCTTCTTTATGAAATGTAATATGGAATGCACCTAGGTTCTTTTTAAAGATCCCATTTGTACACAGTTTTACTCATTGCAATTCTGAAAGTCTAAAGGAAGGGGTTGGGGTGCCAATGATGACCCCTTCAAAGCAGAGTCTATGGGAAGCTATTTTCCTTAGAGGAGGCTTGGTGGAAAATTGGTTGCCCTAAATAGAATGCCTTTTTTATTATTATTATTATTAAAAAAACAAACAAACACGCAGATAATATTACAGGGCCAGAAATAAAAATAAGCCATCAAAAGCACAAACACAAAACTGAAAGGTGTGGAGCATTCATGGGGGATATTATTATCTCCATGACTGCTATTATCGTCTTTCTTATTTTTTTACTTAATAATGCCACGCTGCCAGCTCGCGCCGCCAGCCGCGCTGTGCTCGGGTACTTACTGATCGCCTCCACAAACCGCTCAAAGAAGCTGAAGGGGAAGAGCGGCTCAGGCAGCTCCCGGAAAAACATCTTCAGTGCTCCGGTGACAACGTGGATGTCCTCCCACTGGCTGTCGTCCAAATTCAGCTTCTCTTCTGGGAAAACACGAGGAGAAATGGAACAACTGGTTTTAATGAAACAATTACAAGACACTAATTATTATGTTAATGTTTGCCTACTATCATCAGCAACCGTTAACAGCCTTCTGCACCTAGAGGTTTGGTGCTGTGCATTTTTTTTTTTTCTTTCTCCTTTTTTTTCTGTAGGAAGGGAACATTTTCAATGGAATACCATCTGTAGGAATGCAGCTAACAAAAAAACAAGACACACAAAGAGACAGTGCCATTGACACAGTATGTCAGATACATTTATTCCCATAATGCAGCAGTATGAAAATTAGCATCACAGCTCAACGTGATTCAAAGCTATTTGGGTTTGAGGCCGAGGGGCTAAGAGTTGCCAACGATGGCCGGCTCAAGGGACCGGCCTAAAGGCCTTGCTGAGCCAACAGGAGACATATGCTAAACATGGCAATAGAAAATGAGTTATTGCTTTACATGTGTTAGCCTTGCTATGTACAAGGGAATAATGGCTAACCCTTCTCTCTCTCCCTCTCTCTCTCTCTAAAGTCAGCAAGGAATAGAATACTGAGTGAGAAAGGATATTAATTCCTTCTTATTGCTTCAAAAATATCTCTTTTTTTAGTTCTCATCTCATCGAGGAAAATGTGCCCAGCAACAATATCAGACAGACCCCTGTTGGCCTGCGCAGGCTATGCAAAGCTGTCAGAAACGATAACACACTAAAGACAAACCACAAGTGCTTACCAACTCCTCTCAGAAACAACGGAAATGCTTGCTTGGGAAGCCTGAGTGAGTTGAAACATTTAAATATTCAAGACAATAAATGCCAAAATGAAGTTTTTAGAGTAAATAAAGGGATGCCAGGTTATTATTTTTTTTCCCTTTTGCCCTCAATATGAAAGCCTGGAATCATTTTCATCCAAGAAGTGATAGACTAGGGTTTGAAAACAACATCCTCACATACAGCTAAAAGGACGCAGGCACAAAAGCATTGCAGTTGATCCATAGTATTTATCTTTCCAAACATGCGACATGGAAAAGGTTTTGGATTCTGGGCTTAATGAAAACTAAAGCTAATCATTTTAAACAACCTGAGGGTTCATGACAAAGCTGAATATCCTGGCAAGAACTTAGCAGGTATTTGGTCAACTGGAATTTTGTTTCTTTACCAATGTCTTAGGCTCACATGCACATGCCCTCTTGGTATCAGCTTTTCAATGCAGGGAAGAATATGCACTGAAATTATTAAAAAAAAAAAAAAAAAAAAAAAAAAAAGCTGAAAATTGTCACTGTAGGGAATCTCTGCATGAGCTGTTTTGCTAATACTGTTCATGTCCTTTTAAAAATATTAGCTGAAATCCTTATCAGATCTTTTTTCTAAATGGACTATTATTTTATTATTTCCAGGGCTAGGAAGTGATGTTCCTGCTCACTAGGATGCTTGCAGTGAGAAGGAGTGAAGGTGGATATGTGTATTTCAGACAGGCTAATTTTTTTCTTTTCAGTCTCCATTCCTACCTCACTCATAATAATACGATCCACAACAAAGTCAGCAGAGGAGACCTTCCTTCTGTCCTGCAATCATTTTTGATTGATTGTATTTCAACAATTAGTCTTTTATTTGGCTACACACTATTGAAATAGGACGACAGCATCTTAGCAGGCCAGCTTTAAACAGTCAACTGTTAACAATAGCATCAAAAAGGGAGACCTGATGGGGTTTACTGTCACTTTAAAGAACGGGGTTTTCACATTGTTGAAATCTGTCAGATATTTTGAAATGTCCCTCTCACTATGGTGCCACACCCCCTGCGTGCCCTTATAATAAAATTGGTTTTACTCCTGATTAAATCATTTTCTCCCTACCCACCACCATACTTCTCATAATGGACCTGTGCGCTCTACAGCTGGTGTTCTTCCCATGGTACCAATTCTTACTTTATCTTTTAAGCACTTTGCTGCTAAGATCTCATGCAGAGTGCTTATGTTTTGTTAAGAGCTTCATTCTTAGAGAAATAGCTTAACACATGTTCTAAAAATGTTGTACAACTTATTGCTTAAAACACATTTAGAAAATGTATAAGTGCTCTAGCTTTGGCACTGAGCTTTAAGTGGAAACCTAAACACACACATGCACATGCTCACACACACATAACTATCTCTACCAAAAATTTATCAGAAAAGTCCAACATAACATGCCATTTTGATAACATAGGTCTGAGATTGTCAAAGGAAAGTGTTCAGGTAAAAAAAGAGAATGATTTCATGTTGAGTAAGAAAACAAGAACAAATAATTGTGACTAAAGGCAACAGCCTTTGATATTAGTTATGCTCACATGAAGTCAGTTAATTCAAATGACTGTGAAAATTAGAACATTATAATACATTAAAATTTGCCAATCAATATATACCATTTGATTATGCTCACTTGAAATGCCATGTAATATCAATACCAACTTGTGTTGTATAAACCTGCATTCCTACTCTAGATAGCTATTGTAGTCTTCATTCAAAGAAAAACAATAATTTGTACCACTTCAACAAGTAGCTTAAAGAAATAATATGGCATGTAGTGAAATATAATACCTAATTTTAATATTAAATTATTATAAACCAGTGAGTTTTAAGGTATATTTTTCAAGGCCACTGTGACTTATCAAAGCATACAGCTTTGTCCATATTCAGATGTCTTCTCATGAATCCAGCCAGTTTTCAAGATGAACAACTGTAAGTCTTTCAGTGTTAACAGGTATCATTCTAAATACATTCATATTATTTGATAGGCATTTTCTAATGAAACTGCTAGCAGTGAAGACATCTTATACTTCTGCTCTTTCCAGAAGAGCAGGGTTCCAAAACAGTGATGCACTGTTGACCTGAGGGTTGGATAATTCAGGATTGAGAGGCTGTCCTGCATTCTTAGATGTTTAGTAGCATCTGTGGCCTCAGTAAGACTTTCCAGTGATGATTTTGGAAAAATATTTTATCATTTAAAGTTATTCCCAGTTGAGGACCATTACAATGAGCCTGTAAAAGCATGTAGAACTTACTCAACAAATATTGATTTATGAAGTTTACCTTAGGTAGGCAGAGAACTAGAACACTAGATACACATAATAAAATTTCTTTAATATGGCCTTAAGAATTGCTCATTTTTATTGAAAAAAAATCTAAATCTTTTAGAGAACAAATTTATAAAACTACATTTCAGGATCCTATGCTACTAAAAACAATAAACAACAATTACTTAGTGCTTACATTCTGGTAGGGACTATGCTATGAACTTTACTCTCCTTATCTAATATATTTTTTTTTCAATAAGAAAGTGAGAACTATTATATTATTATCATCATCTTTATTTCACAGATAGGGAAAAATGAGACATGGGTAGATTTAGTAACTTTTCCATGGCTGACAAGAATGAATCCAGGATAAGGAACCAGTAAGCCCCTGCCTAAAAACCACTATGTTCAGATTTAAACTTGGCAGCAGAAGCTGAAAGGGAAAAGGTAACTAAGTATAATAGTATCTGCAAGCAGTAATAGATATATGATTACATCACAGATAGTGACTTTTAGATTTGTATCCTTGAATGTCTTACTTGAGGCTATGCTTTTACTATAAATTGACTCTTCCTTTTTTGAAATAGTTTTATTGATTTTTAGATAGAGAGGAAAGGAGTGGGAGTGAGAGATAGAAATATCAATGATGAGAGACATACATCTGTGTTGGTTTCTCCTGACTTTCATTTAGACTCTTTTCAATGTATTTGTCATGGCTTTTGGTTTAAAGCATTTAAACAGAATTGAAGATGAGTAAAACTCCTGAATCCAAATACTATGTGAGTTTTATTAGATTACAAAAAATATACTTAAATGTTGTATCCAAACAAGGCTGTCTTGAAATGCTCTTTCTTGAAGGGCCTTTTGTATATTTATTTTTTAAGTAAAATTTATTTACATCAAGCTAAAAACAATTATATGAGAAAGAAAAAAAAATGACAGTAGCTATTGGGAATAATCTTTCTTAAAAAGGAGAACTGAAAGATGGACCTTTGATAGTCACAGTAGGTCGCGGTAGTTTCCAAGGAAAATGACACAACTAAATATCACTACTCAATTCTTTGTTATAAAGGGTTGCCCTCTATACTGTAGGATGTTTAGCAGCTTTCCTGGCCTCTATCCATCAGATTCTAGCAGCAACTTCCTCCCATGTTACAACTCCTTCCCCAAAATAAATTAAATGGAATAAATAAATATCACCAATAGCTTAATTGCCACTTTCCTCTTATATTTCTTACTAGTGGCTCTGTGCATGAAATTCATGCACATTAAAAGGGGATTAATTATAGGAAATATTTTTTAATATATTTTATTGATTTTCCATAGAGAGGAAGGGAGGAGATAGTTAGAAACATCAATGAGAAACATCGATCAGCTGCCTCCTGCACATCCCCCACTGGGGATGTGCCCACAACCAAGGCACATGCCCTTGACCGGAATCGAACCTGGGACCCTTCAGTCTGCAGGCTGATGCTCTATCCACTAAGCCAAACCAGTTTCGGCTATAGGAAATATTTTAATATTGCTATTTGCCCTTTCTCTATAATAGAAGTGTCAGTGGTGAATGAAAATTAGTAAAATGTATATGAAAATTTTCCTCCTGACAGAGTTTGGGGCATGCCATGAGACCTAGAGTCAAGTCCCTGCCCATCCGCAGTGCCTAAAAATCACATAAGACCCAGACTCACCCGGCCCCACCTCCATTGGGTAAGATCCAGACCTGGCCGACACAACCCCCATCAAGCCCTGCCAGGTGGGAGGTGCAGTCTGAAGTTCCCTGTCAAGCCCTACCAGGTAAGGGGGTGCAGGCTCAGGTCCCCTGCCCCAACCCAGCCCAGAGCCAGACAGCCTCAGGTCCCTGCTGATTGTTTCTTAAGGTTCGTTATAGGAACTCAACCTTCACTGTGGGTGCAGCCATCTTGTGTTGCAGAAACCCTACCTCTGCTATGGGCACCACCATCTTTGTGATGGTGTGATTGTCAATTTGCATATTCCTTCTTTATTAGATAAGATTGCTCTATAGATTGGTGTCACCAGAAGTTGCAATATCAGATCTGATTTGAATGAAATGCACTTTATTAACCCAATATTGGTTGAAATGTGGTTGCAGATAATTTGAATTATCTAGACTGAAATAGAAACACAATAGTAAAGAGGTAATTTTTTGTGTATAGAAAAACAAGTTCACTTTTAAGTTGTAATTTTTTTTTTCCATGGCACTTTTAAAGCCTCTTTCCAACTTTTATTTTACTGTTATAATAAAAAAGTGTAAAAGAAACTCCAACTTTCCCAGGATACAGAGAAAATAGCTCTGATTTCATTAATATAGTGACAAGAACCTATTACACTGTGAAACTCTCATAAAGAATGTGGCATCTGCTTCCAGCGCAGATGACCATTTGGAAATCTTATCTGAAAGGCCTGCTGGGTACATGAAAGTCACATCATGAATGAAAGCCATGCTGGTGGGACTGTAGATCTGAAAAATAATAATATGTCTGGCCATGAAATCAAACTGGAAGATTAGATATTAAAGTGGATAAAACACTCTATTTATCCATGAGGGTTTAGCTGATTTTTAGTTTAGTGCTTAAAAGAGAGGATCAAAAGGAAGTTCATTGAATCATGTGACTAGCTCAACCTTTCCTGTTGTGTTGGCTCCTTAAAGTGACAGTTGATTTCTGGTGGATTAGAGAGGTTCCAATTCTCACACATGGTGATGTAAATCCTGCAGCCAAAGCTATATCTTTACATGCTGTACTCCCTAAAACCATTTCCTGCAACACCTTGGCTATAACATGAGGCTCAGTGAGAGCATTCTTAGGAAACTAGACCAGTCGGCCAGTTAATTTGTTTGCTCACTTCATTTTTAGTAAGCAAACAGATTCAATTAAGACTACCTATCAGAGGATTGTATAATGTGTTTTTTTAAAGCTACAGCCATTGAGGCTGCTTTGTATTCCTCAACAGAAAGTGCTCAACCAGGTGAAGCTCAGAAATACTACTTGTCACTATACATTATGTTCTAGACATTTTACATCTTATTTCTATGTCATAGAATAATACCCAGTAGATCTTGAGTACAAGCAGGAACAAAATCAATAAACTCAAAGAGTATTACTCCAAATATGTGGTCTGTTATGTCTGAATTGTGTCTCCTCCGCCCCATCCATATGTTAACGTTCTAACCCCTGGTATCTCAAAATGTCCTTTATTTGAAGACTGGGCCTTTAAAGAGGTACTTAAGATAAAATGAGGTCAGATGGATGGGTCTTAATCCAATATGACCTTAGAAGAAGAGGAGATTAGGACACCTTAGATTAGAAGGGTTTAGACTAAGAAAACCTTGCCAACACTTTGATCTTGGACTTCTAGTCTCTGGAACTGTGAGGAACCAAGAAAATTTCAAGAAACTGCCTATGATGCTAAAACATAAAAAAAGAAAAAAAAAAAAAAGAGCTTTTATTTCTTAATATTGAATGGAATATTCTGGCCTGCGTGTTGGCTTGCTTTCTATTACATCATGTTGTGTGTATTTCTTTGGACATCACTTAAGAAGGCCAAGGCATGCAAGTACCATCACAGGCTCGTCTGAAATATGTTTAGTTTTTCTCTTTGAAGGGGGTGGAACAGCCTTCTATATTCTGTACAGAAACTGAGTCAGGAGCAAAAATGTCTCATTTTTATTTTTCCTCAGACTTCATTTGAATGTAAATAATAACATAATGAATAGGTACAATTAAAACCTGTGAAGCAATCACCACAGGTGGAAAGTAAAACAAATTGTCATTGCATTGTATATTTTTAATTTATAATGGCAGAATGTAAATCATCTTCCCATGATAATAAATCCATGTGTAATGCCACCTTATAAAATAATGTTATTGACATTAAGCTTCTCTCCAGGCCTCTTAATTTTACTTCTTTTGTCTAAGCATCGTGGAAGGTAGCCTTGTTCAGATTCTAACAACAGCAGCACCAACACCACCACAGAAACATGAATTGACTTTATTTGTAGGGGTCATAAATTTTAAGAAAGGACATATCGTGGTACCAATATATATTTCTTTAATTCCTTTTATACTCAGTTTCCAACACTGCTCTTATTTCAAAGACTTTTTGTACTCTGCAGACACTATACACAATGGTTCATTTTATTTGACCGTCTTCTCTGAACAGATTCTAAATTTGCTTAAATTCCATGGATGATTTCATACATTACATAGTCAAAAGGGTAGAGAATCCGTAGGATTAAATTTCAACAGTCATTTTTAGTTTCCTTCTTCTCTGCCCTAAATTTCAACAAAATTGCTATTTGTTCTCTCTAAGTTATATTACATTTGTAAATACCAAGCAGAAGTTCAGGTCAAAACATATCTTATAATGACATCTAGGAAATAAATATATAATCCTTATAAATTCCCAAATATAGAAACATGTATGTTGTACATATAGACAAATATATAGATGTTACTTAATGGACTAGTCCCTCACTTCTCTAATGAGTACTATCATATCTTCCACCTAATTTTGTGTGAGAATTAAGTACAGTAATATATGTAAAAGATCCAATATAGGCTTGTTATAACATCATTAAAATTTCTATGTGGACAATGCCTTTTTTGTCATTCAGACTTTGGCAAAATGTTTTCAGAATCCTATATAATGAAGAGATAATATGCTAATTAGACCAGACAGCAGAAGGACCATCCGGATGACCTTCCGGACGAAGCTGGCGTTTCGAGGACCCGAGCCCCTTGCATGAATTTCTTGCATCCGGCCTCTAATCTAACATAAATTTTGGCTTTTATGTTTCCTTTATTAAATTGTTGGTATTTGTAGGGGTAGAAATAGTATCATTTAGCATGGGAAGAACTGGAATTTTTGCTAGTTTAGTTTTCTGTCCAGAAATATTTCATCAGAAAAAGAGAGATAAAAGGTGTTCAAAATTGATAGATTAAAAGAGAGCTACTGTCATTTGTTGATCATTTTATTCTTAGATAAAACATCCTGTTAATTGTCAATTTAAGATAACCAAAAATAAAGAGTTTTCTAGCAATTATTGGGGATAATAATTTTATTTTATATAAATTTTATTGATTGTTTCATGGAAATAGTTAAGTAAAATTTTTTACTTTGTATCACAAGAATAGACAGAGTGCTAAAAAGAAGTTTGGAAATTTATAAATTTTACGGCTACTTGCATGAAATTAGCCAGGAAAACTAGATCTCAATGCATCAGTTTCTTTATGAAACAATAGAATAACAGCATTTCTTAATTCTTCCTCTATATGATGTTCCAGAATCAGAGTAGTGATATAGATTCTGTAATGAATCTTTCTATTATCATTAACTGGTTATTTATTATTATTTTTTTATGAATGAAAAGTCTTCGATATTTTTTTAACCTTAAATGAGCCTGCCTGTCTGACTCCAGCGGCTTTGGACTTTCAAATCATGGAGCATAAAATCACTCTGTGTCCCTTTCTAGCATAATTTTGGAGAACCATAATTCATACAAATAATTCACAGTGTGTATTGTTTTTATTACAAAAGAGCTATAAAAACTAGTTGATCAAAATTGTCAAAACACTTGATGACATGATGCTTGAAACACATACTAGTAACTATAATATAATAATATGCAAAGTTTGGTTTTTATTGTTATTTTTAAAGTTTTATTTTCTTTTGAAATAGATGTATTTATACTATGTAAAGTTACAAATATATGAGTATATTGCAATATTTTCTTGCTAGTTCTCCCTAGTTAGTCAGTTTACATCCTATGATCAATTTCTAACATATCCTTTCAAAGACACTTTCTACACTCAATGTTATCCTCTACCACCACTTTTTAAATAACCTACATAACAGTGATATAATCTGTATACTGTCCTGCATCTTGATTCTTTTTGCTTACACTATATCATATAAATTGTTCAAAATCAGGACATAAAAATCTTTCTCATTTCTTGTTGTTTTTTTTTGTTTTTTTACAGCAACATATTTAATTTTATGGATATATAATAATTTACTTAACCAGTTTTCAATTGTTGAATATTTTGGACAGCGCTAGTGTGAATAATCTTGTAATTACATGATTTATATGTAAGTATAAGTATTACCTGTATGAGTACAAAAAGTTCCTAAGACCTAGAATTTCTAGGTCAAATGTTGTATGTATAGTTAAAATATTGATAGACTTTGCCAAATTGCCTTCATGGCTAGTGCACCAATCTATTTTACCATCACAATATTTGAGAAACTATGGCATATTCAGAATATATATTCATTGCTGACTGTAACTCTTCTCAGATGCCCATAATACATTGTGCCTTTAATTGTATAGTTAAAAAATATATAGAACAAAGAGTAAGATGGGGAGAAATACAAAGTCTTGGACTAAAAATAAACATAAAAATCTTAGTTAAAAACATGAGAGACTCTTATGGGAGATTTAACTTCTGATAAAATTAAATGTTTAAATATTTAAATTACACTGGTAAACAATTGATGTTTAATAATTGCATAATAATAATAATTACAAATAAGAAAATGAGCACCAAAAACAATAACTTTTCTTATGAAATAAGAAACTAATAGAAACAAAGGGAAAAAATGAGCTTGCTGAAAATGAAATGAATAGATGGAATTCCACAATGTATTATATGTGAAATTAACATTATATATTAAATTGTCATAAACTATATGCCAATTTCAGTATTCAATTATCCACATGAAGACAAACAAATAAAATAGCAATTAAATGAATTAACATATTAATTACAACAATTTATGAAACACCTACTAGGTGTTAGATATTTTGCTAAGTGCAAGAATAATGGGTGGGTGGGAAGGCACTTATAAAGACAGAATGAGGATGAAAAGATGTCTATCTCTTGATGTCCTGAGAATTCTCAAGTTCTCTTTAGTGTCAATACTGGGATTGTGCTATCTCTAGGGAAGGAGCTCAGATTCCAGGTGAAGCTCTCCTCTCTCAGCACAGCAGAGATGTACTTGAAATAACCCCATTGTACATGTTCTTGTGATGTGTGTGTGGGAGATACAGGCTTCTGTGACTAGATACTCCTCTTGCTTGACTTCTCTTCCAGTCTAACTCCAAACAAACTTGTGGCACTAACTCCTGGGCCTCCCTGTGTGGTTCCTGCCATCATTCAGGTATCCTTACTCTGTCCTATTTTGGGCTTCATTTCAGATCCTGCTCACTGTGTTTCTGATTCTAGCTTGATAATCCCATCCTTTCAGGGCTCACCCTACTGTAAGTAATTTAACTATATTCCATTCCTCCTCCAAAGGAGCTTGTTCTTATTCAACTTTGTATCCTCAGGGCTTAGCCCAGAGCCTGGTGCACTTCTATTTTACTATTTATGAATATACTGGAGGCCTGGTGCATAAATTCAAGCATGGGTTGGGGCCTTTGGCCTGGCTGGTGATTGAGGCCTATCAGGGGGCTGGCTGGCTGGCTGGGGGGAGGAGCCATGGTAGATTGGCCAGCTGGCCCCTGATTGGGGCCACTGAGGGCCAGCCGGGGGGAGGGGCAATGGGAGGGTGGCTGTGGGAGTGTATTGACCACCAGGGGGGCAGCTCTTGCATTGAGCATCTGCCCTCTGGTGGTCAGTGTACATCATAGCAACTGTCAACTGGTCATTCTGGCTATTTGGTCATAACAGTTGCTTAGGCTTTTATATATATATATATAGATTTGCATTACTTGTCAAATCTTAACCTCCTTATATTATAGATGCTATTTCATGGTATAACAATAACTATATGTATACACACACATCCATATATAGCATCATTTTTGTATTATTTTTGATCATCTTTCTCTTTCAAACACATTTTCAAATCAGTTCAAATAAAAGTGATACCAAAGATATAATTAGCTTGCTAAGCCACTCATTCATTCATTATCAAATATTTATTAAACTCAAATTTTGTGCTAGGCATATTGTAGCTACTGCAGTGAAAACAATAGATTTAATTTAAAAGCCTAGTTTTTAAGTTCAAAGTTAGTAGTAGCATTTATCATGATCCATTGTAATTTTTTATATTTTTATTAATTTCTTATATCCTGAGATAAATTCAGAAAAATAGAAAAAAATTAATAGATCATGGTAAGTGCTACTATATAACTTTGTGTAGATAGTTATGACAATACTAGAGGCCCAGTGCATGAAATTTGTGAACTGGGGGAGAGGGTTTCCCCAGCCTTGCCTGTGCCCTCTCACAGTGTGGGAGCCCCACAGTTGATCTCCCCAAAGTGGTAGGCCCTGCCCACCCATCTGGGGCTCCTTGATAGATTGCCCCAAAGAGGTAGGCCAGAACCAGGGGTCCCGACTTCACACCGCATGAAGATGCCAAGACCCATCTCGGCACTGTGCACTTAACATCAAGTCCCCTGCCCACCTGCATGTGCCCCACCATGCACGCAGCCTTGCCACACCCACCCACGCCTGCCTGCTGCACATGAAGCCTCCTGGTGATGGATTGTTACAGTGTGAGGGCATCATGGTGTGAGGGCGTGACAACCACATAGGCTTTTATTAGTATAGATAGAAGTTTGGTATGTAGCTTTGAATGGTAGTCAAAGGAAACTTGGTGGGGTGGAGTTTGGGGAAAAGGGGGGGAAGAAGTATATAAATACCATTGTAGGTAACAGTTATGCCAAGGACTAAGGAATATGATGCATTTGTGGGAGCAGAGTTGCTGGAGAGCTCAGAACAGAGTGTTGGGGATGGAAGGAAGGTACAGACCAGAGCATTAAGGTCCTTACAATTGAAATAGGCAAGGTGACTACAACAGGACAGTAATATTCTAGAAAGTTGCTCTGGTAGGAGTGAGCAAGATGGATCAGAGTGAATATATGCACGAGAGACTGTGTGTCCAAGAAGCACCATGAGCACAGAACTCAGTAGAAAAGCTCTGTTGTGTTAAAATACAGCATATTTAACTGTAAAAAAAAATTAGGAGGTCAGGAAATGAAAGAGAGACACTCAGGTGTATTCATGAAATTATTACTAAGCAGAAAAAGAAGTCTAGAAAATGAAGGTTAGGCATGTAAAAAGGATTAAAGTTCAGAGACAAATCATTGTTATCATATCATAAGTTCAGGGAAGTCAAAATATTCTATTTTTTCTGAAGTTTTTAAAGACCCACTGGTAGTTGGAAAGTGAGAATCCATTTTGATTATCTTACAGAAGATAAGACTTCAATGGTGTTTCAGTATCATGCACTATTTTACGGTCTCTACAAAAGGGAATTACAGTTAATTGGATTAGGCTGGTCTCCACATGCTGATTGTAAGAAAAGAAAGTATAAAAGTGTAACTATTGCTAACAGGTCATATCTATCATCAACCACGGGATTTGCTTTTTTACTTACCAGTAAGATTAATTTCTTCTTTACAATCTTTCAATTTGAAGTTGTTTTAATTATAGAGTTTAGAATATTCAAAGGAAAAGGCAAACCTACTTTTAATCTACAATGTATTATTAATAATTGACCTCATTTTTTCATCTTTATGATAAGAGGGAAAGAAATGGTTGGCTTGTTTATTGTTTAGCATATTTTTACCCACTTAAGATCCCTTTATAATCTTTTCTTAATTTTGACTTAATTAAACTTTTTTATACTGGATTTCTCTAAAATGCTAAGCACAGAGCTACTCTTCTGTGGATTCATAAAGATGTAGTCTCTGCTTTCAGGGAACTTAACATCTAGAAAAGGACTTAGGTCTGGATACCCAAAATATCATTTCATGGCTAAGTGGAGTGTTAGATTAAAACTATAAACTATTATTTAACATAGGGGTGTCGAACTCAATCAGAGAAGGGGCCAAAATCTAAAATCCAGCCTAAATCGCGGGCCGAATGGTTTACTGAACAGTCATAAACTGTCATTGTGATGGAAACGCAGCGGAGTGCAGTGATGACAGCGCGGTGCGGGCCACATTGCAAGGCCTGGCGGGACGGATTTGGCCCGCGGGCCTTGTGTTTGACACATGTGATTTAACACATAATGGAGGTGTGCTCTTCTCAAGTACTGCTCTAAGTGCTTCACATGCAATTTATTCATTTTATCCTCACATGGGCATATGCTATAGATACTGTTAGTTCAGTGTTACTGATGGGGGAAATGAAGGTTCAGAGATGAAGCAATTTATCTAAATCACCTCAGGTATTCCTTTAGAATTTAGTCAATCTGGCTCCTAGCCTAAAACCTCTGTCACTCTGCCAGCACAGAGTATGGACTGGTTCATTCTGGGTGGGGTGCCAGATGAAGTTTCTCCAAGACAATGGCAGTAAGGGATTCAAAGGATTTGGATGGACTGAGATGGGTGAGGAAGGATGTTCTAAGCCAGGTTTGTACTGATGTGGTCCCAGGACCAGCCATATCTGCATTAAATGGGCCATCGTTAGAAATGCAAATTATCAAGTCATACAGCAGAGCTCCTGAATCAGGACCTCCTGAGTGGATTCAGCTGGTCTCCTGTGATTTAGTAAGTCCTCCAGGAGATTCTGATGAATGCTAAAGTCTGAGAAACACTGTTCCAGCAAGCAGATATACAAAGGATAAAAGTTTGCTTATCGGCAAGCAGCCTCTTTAGCTAGTGCAAAGCTGGGTTATGAAATGCAGTGAGAACTTAGCTTGGAAGTCAGTAGAATGCCTTAACTGATTTTTAGACAAGAGAGAACTATCAAAAGTTCAGGTGGGGAAATAATATCATCCAGACTATTTTATGGAGTTCAGTCAGTTGGGAATGTAATAATACATTTGAGAGGTGAGAAGGTAAGAATATGCAAATTAATTAGGAAGCTATTGAAATAGACCAAGTCATCATGAAGGCCAGAACTAAGTAGCATTTGTAGAAATGCAAACAACAGGTTGATTTCCCTTTACCTCAGCTCCTTTCATATAAAATTTAATAAAAGAAGCTGAGGAAAAGGGAAAAGAGAGTTAAATAAAACTATAGTTTCTGCCTTGGCTGGTTTGGCTCAGTGGCTAGAGCTCTAGCCTAAAGAAGGAAGGGTCCTGAGTTCCTTTCTGGTGAAGGGCATGTATGTACCTCGGTTACAGGCTATAGGCCCTGATCAGAGGCATGTGGAAGGCAACTAATCGATGTGTCTCTCTCACATTGGTGTTTCTCTCTGTCTCTCCCTTTCCCTTCCACTCTCTCTAAAAACAAAAGGCTAACTATAGTTTCTAGCTAGAAGGATGCGGATGTGCTGATGGCAGTTGTCTTATACTATACACCTGAGAAAGAGTAGCTAGGACTTTGTAATCATTCATTTTGTTCTAGACAAGAAGATGACAGAAATTGTCATTTTGGTTTGGGTATGTGATGGCCATTTCATGCAGCAATCCAGTGGACATTCGGATATGGAACTTAGTAAGGGGCTAAATATTGGATAGGTCAATTTGAGAATTAATCATCATAGAAGTAAAAGTTGAATAATAATAATGACAGTAACAGTAATGACAACAAAAGTCATTAACCTAGTCCCTGTTGTGTGCCAGTCACTGTGATAGGCACTTTGCACATATGATGTCATTTAACTTCCATAGAAACCAAGCAAGGTAGGATTATCCACAGTTAACATGTGAAGATCTCAGAACCATAAACTAACTTGCTCCATTTCATACAGGAAGTTAGCATCACAGTTAAGTTTCTAACATTGTTGCCTCAATCACAAGACCACAAAAACAATAAAAGAGGAAAATGATCATATAAAAACAGGTAGAGCAAGAAAAGTGCCATTTAAATTTATGTCCTTAAAGTGAGACTCTAATTATTTAAGCAAACATCTCCAGATGATATGAAAGAATTATCCAACAAACAACGTGGATTCTTGCCTTAATAGTTTATCTCCAATAATCAGCATCTGCACAAGTCAGCTTGTTCAACAAGATAAGTTCCACTACAGTTTTGTCTCTAGAGGAGCAGCAGTAGTCTTCAGTGCACTGAACCAGTAACACTTTGTGATTTAGGTCTGTGCTGAAGAACCCTGGTCACTGCAAACCCAGAGCTCTCTGATGTGTTACTGATTAACAACAGTTACCATGGTATACATTTCATGGGACAAAACACATCTAAAGTTGAGAGGGATGAAACACATGGAGTGATAGGTGTTTCCCAGGTTCAATGGCTGTGTCTGTGCAAAACAACAAGTTCATGGTTTGAGACTAAATTGGAAACTTGGATGGTCAAGTATGGTAACCTGTCAGATTTATACTCTCTGCCTGAGTTCAAAATGTTTATAAAGACAGTATTACATGGTGAATCTTGGTTAAAGATATACAATTGTTATTTATATATATATGCACTGGATTGCTGGATGAAATGGCCATCACATACCCAAAACAAAATGATTATCTCTGTCTTCTTCTTGTCTACATATATTAAAGTGGGGTTACATTTTCTTTAATGAACAGAGAGCTGTTTTCTTAAAGTGGTAGAAGGGCCATAATTAATTTGAATGTGGGCTTCAGCACTTGAATGAACCTCCACAGTAAATTACATTTACAGGTTGTATTTATATATGAACACATCTTTGCCATGCATTTTAAAGACTAAGATTTTTTATTCTATCAAGTGAATGGCCTTTACTTTATGGCACAACCTGCCCTTGAATGTTAATTTTACACTTCACTCAGACCCGAATCATCGCTCTACCCAAAAAAGAACTGTCCTTTATAACCTCCATACTTTGGTTCTTACTCATTTTTTACGTAAACTATCATATTTATTCCCCTCCTTCTACCTCCTCCTACCAATTCTTTAAAGCCCAAAGGAAGCCCTCACACCCCCAGGAATCCTGCCTAGAGCCATCCACCTTTCCTTGATCTCACTTTGCTTTGAAAAGCTGAGCATTTATTGCCTATGACGGTAATTTGGGGATTAAGCATTAACAATCACTTTATTCTTTCATTGTCTCCTCCTGTCTGCTCCCCTGCAGACACCTCCTACTGGCCCAATCTAGTTGGAAGCCTTTGGCAAGAGGGGCTTTGTGCTGTAGCACACCCAGGGCAGATCCTGGGCACTGAACAGGGTCCCACAGAGTGGAGAACAGATGTGGGGCATCAAGGCAAACAAAAGTACAAGCATGTCAATCCAATAGTCTGTCAGTTGAAACCTAGAAGTCCAAGTGCCTAGAAAAAATATGTCAGCATCTCAAACCAGTTTAACTTGGTTGTGAATTTTGTAGAAACTTTCTGGGTGGGGATGGGAGGGACAAAAATCTTTTGTGTAAGGCCATTCCTAACATCCTTAATCCCATAAAGAAACACATGTACATGCATTTATTTCAATGTGTAATTATTGACATAAACACAGCTGCTCTCTATGTTAAAGGAACATTAAGCTCACAAAAGCATGGAAATTCCTACTTAGAGTGTCTACTCCATCCTTAACATGCCTTGTTGTGCCCAGATGCTACATGCATTTTTGCACCATTTAAAAGGTTGATGTACAAAAGCAAAAAGGTGGCATAAAAATTAACTGGAGAGAGGATTGAGATGTCCCATGTAGAGTTGTCCCATTCTTAAATTTTATTATGCTCTAATCTCCATAATGCTTAGACACAACCGAACAAATTAAGAATTAAAGAAGTGATTATTTGACTGCAGGTTTTTGGATTCGGGGCGGAAAAGCTATACATGTAAAGATACATAAGACACGTTTAGCCAAAACATAAGAATACTGACATTGTGTAGTTTATGTGAAACTTAAAATAAACAGAGATTTAAACTTCCCTTTGGATGGAGAAATACAGAAAAAGTTGCTCACAACAAAGCAATTGACAAGAAAGATAGCATCTGCTTTTCTGTCTATTCAAGCTGAAGTTTTTCATTCTAAATGCAAGCAATGCTTCCCAAGTTAACATAATTAACTCGTGACAATCCTGCAACATCATAATATAAGATACAGATGGAAATCCAAAGCTTTAAAAATGTCAGCTAACTGCATCAGGATTATCACTTCTTTCAAAGTGAGCAAGCCATAATGCTAATTAAAACAGGTGTTTTTATTTCAAAGCCTTTTGCATGTTATAAAATTACAACCAGGGTTATTTATTTATTAGTCTGCTGTGAAATATACATCTTAGAAAGAAAGGGATCTGTGAAAACAACAAAGTAAGAAGATAAGGAGAATGACACTCAGCACTGCTTTCTGACACAATAGAGGACCCGTTGTTCAATTAGTTAGTAATTTCTGCGTGACTACTTGACAAAATCTACTAATTGTTAAGCTTCTACTAACTATTGCTTTACATAATTAATTATATTCAAATAAAAACAACAAAGACATGTGGGGCAGTTGCCCTTTCAAGAATGTTATTTCCCCCCCCACAAACTGGTTCTGCTTACTGACGATATTTCTAGTATGAAAAGATATTAATCTCACAGGAGAAAACACATTAAAGAGTTCGCATACTCTGTTTTGTGCCTCGCTCACAGAGCACAGTCCCACCGGCCCACTCCCTCCACCACCACCAAGGGCCCAACAAAAAAAAAAAAAAAAAAATCTAAAATTACTGACTGCTTTCCACAAATCCATCCTCGAAGCAATTCATAACAGCCAAGAGCCCTTTGAGTTGGGATATTTCATATTAATTTAGCATTGCTTAAAATTCAGATTAACCCGTCCAGAGGTCAAGCATCATTCATCATTAGTTGAAGTGACATTTTCAACCCCTCATCTAGCAGCTGCTGAGAAGTGGAGGAGTGAAAGGTATTCTTTGGGAGGAAAAAAACAAGACTGAGAACACAATCCTTGTTCTATCCACAGAGGAGAAAACAAGGTGCCTCTATGTCAGCAGGGATAATATGCTTAACTTCGGTGATGTCATTCTTCCCTAACCCCAGAGTCACTAAGCACAGGGCAGCTGCATTCCCCCACTTAGGAGTTCTAGTGGAGATCAGTATTAACCATTTTAGATGTAAATGAAGGCCTTTAGTGGGGTGGAGAACATAGCTTTGTGAGCTGAAATGATGATTTATATCGGAATCCTATCTTGTTTTTGAGAGATTGCAATTTGTTAACAAGGCAGCCCTTGTTCATGTGGCATCCTCCAGGCATAAAAAATTCTGGGAAGCGGAGTGCGACCACTTTTGAAATTGCAAAACAGCATTCCAAGGCTTTGCAGCCAACAGGCTGGCCAAATCAGGGCCTATGAAGCTTCATAGTTACAAATGAAAGATCACTCTCTTTTGTGGGATGCCTCCCTTTCTCTGAAACATTAAGGTCAGACAGGAAATGGGAGCAATTAAAATAAAAATGCAATCAGAAAAAGTAGATAACTGGTATTTTAATGACCAGTAATTCACAGGACTTTTGATAATGCATAGATGTTTGCAAAATTGTAAGACATCTTTGGGACCTAAAATCTCAGGATATTTGCTCTAGGAAGCAAAGTCTCTCTGGCAAATATTCACAGCCCAAAGGCAAGAATTATGAAAAATACTAATGACAGAGGAGAGATGTGGAGGTTTTTGCTAAGAGTCCAGTCTTTCTTTAAGTTGCCTTTTCAGATTCTGCCCCACCTGGTAGAATTTTGAACACAGTAGAATTTTGGTGCTATTTCTCTTCTTAAGTTAGAGCCTTCTGACTGAAAGGTATCTGTAGTGATTATTTATGTTGTAGAAGATAACCATTTTCTAAATTTTGAAAAAATTAAAACTAAGAAAGACTGAGATTTCATATTGGGAAAGAAAGTAGTTTCAATGAATCTTGTACCATGATGGTTTATGTGAATTTGAATTATGTATATAGTTATGATTCTGTTGCATTATGGCACATAGAACTCAAATAATGCAGTATTTTCATTTGTAGTGACTTTCCTGATATTACTTAACCTTTTCATCCACTGTGTTTGGCCAGAAGAACACATATTCTTAAGAAGCAAGTGGAGTAAATAACAGCCTATGATGAGGCAGGGGAGATCACAGGTCCTTTGGATTCTTACACATATGGTCAGAGCCTGCAGTGGTCCAATTTTTAGACTTGACCCTGAGGAAAATGTACACCTTTTACTTACATCAAAACCATATGGGATTTCTGGCATTGAAAAGTTCTTTACAAAGTAAGCTTTAAAATTGGATATGAATGTCTCATATACAAGCTAACAAAAAATAGAGGCTGTCCGTACACAGTGGTTCAAGGACCATCGTTAATTCCCAATGTCTTTTCCATTTCACTGTTAATTACTCTGATATGGACTGAGTGCACACAGAGATCAAACTGGGGTGTTAAAGAGGTAATTACCTGGATAATTTAAGAAATTATTTTTACTAAGCTACTGAACTAATTGAAGCAAAGTGTGATAATAGATAATGCTGGTCTGATGCATCACAAATAAAACATTCTCAATTCAGTATCTCCTTCCAAAATCACAATTATCTGGGAAAATGTAACGAGTTGTTATTCCACACACTCTACAGGACAGTAAGTGGAGTTCAAAGAAATAACTACATAAACATTGTCACTGGGAGAGCCAGGATTGAACCAGGTCTTTGAATATAAATTTTCTTTTTATTGTACAATTATAACATCATTGCTACTATTTAAATCAGCTTTTCATGTTATTGTTAAACCATATCTAAGGTGAACTATGAAGAAAGCATCAGGAATAAAATCAGTCTAACCACTTCAAAGTCAAAACACAGGTAGTTTGAAAGTTACAGATGAATGGCTTTAAGGTAGGTCTTAATTAGTTCCCTGTAGCCCATCAGTTCCATCTCCTTATCCTGGAAGACAAAAGTGTCATTACATTAAGTGCCCTGAATCTGCTTTATAGCAGTGTATGTTGGCATAATTGTTAGTTCAGGATCACTTACTACTTTGTCCCTTCTCATCCTCTCCCACTGGGATCTGTCATATTTCCAACACCTGGGAATCTTATACTTTTAGACATATTACAGTGCCTTGTTTCTATGAATTTAGGCAAGTAAGTTTTACCTTCTTCCCTCAGGATTATGCTTTTCCCCCTTGAAATATAGTCCTAGTGGAAGAGAATGCCAAATGAAAAATGTTTTTCATGCTAGAGTTCAGCTCTAGAGCCAAGGTGGATGGAGCAGGAAGGAGCTGAGTCAGACTTCATATAATCTTGCCTCTGTCTCTTAGTCTCCTAGCTTCAGTTGCTGGGTTGTTGTGAGCATTTACTACAGAAAAATATATGTAAAACAATCTATAAAACTAAAAAATATTATGATATATAAGGCATTATTACTACTCCAATCTGTTCTTAACTGGAAAAGATATTCTTGAGAGAGAGGGCATTTAGGAACAAGCACAGAGCAGAGTTTTAAGGATGCATGCCACATTCTAGAGAATGAAGGGTTTCTGAATGACACTATTTAGTTGCAACAAATTCTATTCCTCATCATTTAATTTTAATGGGAATATATAACCAACATGGTTAGAATGAATTAAATCATGATCTTCACTATGAAGCCGCACCTAGAAATATTTATTTGGGAATATCTCAGTAGATATCTAGATATAATACTTTCTCTGAAAGGGTATTTTGTATAAATAAATTCATATTGACTAAATGCTAATGATCTAAAGTTTGAATTTTATAATTGTATGACATTTAAGTGACCTAATGTAGGAGCTAGATAAACCTTGAATAGCTGAACAGAGGAATCCTGCTAGTAATAACTGTGATGATTCTTCAGATCTGATGATGGATGCTTCAGATGCTTAAAGAACAATATAGAGGCACAGACACAATCAGGGCTATCCATACAATTCCACCCGTTTTCCTGTAAGTGTCCATGATGGGGGATCTTGGAAAATCCCAATGCTATAGTCAAATATGAATTTTCAATTGAAGAAACAAGAAACAACCAGGCTCAGAAAAGTTGGTCTTTCCAACTGCTGGAATAAAACTCTGCATGGAGCCTACTAGTAATATCTGTGGCTGTCTTCTGTCTAACCTTCCATGTTAAATCTTATATTCAATGCAACCACTACTTTAAGAGGTTCTTTTGTAGTCTAATGGATCTCATTGTCAGGAAATGGTTTTTGATATTCAGCCAAAATCAAGCTTTCCAGAAACAAGTTTTATTTGCACATTTCCCTCCTTTAATATTTATGGCTAATGTAGATATTTCATTTATGGGCTTCTTTTTTAAAACTTCAAATTGGTAGATGAGGAAAGAAAGAAGAGTTTATTCTTTTTCTTTTAGGATTTCTTCCCCCCACCTCACCCCCTTTTTTATCTGCAGTAAACTTAACTGCTAATATGGATGGGCTACTTCTCCACTGATAAATCTTTACAAAGAGAAGCAGCACAGATAGGTGGGAATATTTGACCAGTACCTCGCAAAAGCCTCGGCTGAAAGTTCACCAAACAAACTAAATCTGTGAGAAGACTACTTCAACTTCAACAGCTTTAAGATTCTTTGTATTGCCATCATTCATTGGTAACTGGGGAGTTTTTATAGCCTTTCAAATCTTAGAGTCCTTTCAATCACTAGATGCCTTAAAGGGACAGAAGGCCTTAAAATGTGCTCCGATCTCCCTAGCTGCAAAAGATACATAGACAGAGGGGGGAAAAGTCAAACAACAATACAAAAAGCATTAATGCAAAGAACAGTGGGGTCTCTCCCTAATTTGACTTTCTCTACAGGTGGCCTGCAGCTGCATCCAAACAGGTTACTCCATTGCCTTCCCATGAGCTTGACAACAAAGTGCTATCTGTATTCTCAAGAATACATTTAGTGGCATAGACTGATTCAGGTCTAAAAATAAGAAAAAAGCATTTTTCCTGCATAGCCTGAGGTAACTCTGTGCACCAGCAGAAGACAGTAGCACTCTTGTCTTCCTGGCTGTGCCGGAACATAAAGGAATCAGAAACCTTCTTCACATGACTCAAAGAGGCCCAGGGCCAGCAAGGAGTTGATTCATTCTATTTACATCCCTGTGAGTCTCGATGACTACATACAGCAGCTGGGCAGGCAAAATCAATAAGGAATATTCTGTTTTCAATGGACAAACTACACATACAGATCTTGAAGATTGATATACCTGTTTAAATAAGTATACTGTTGTGCAGGCCAACATAATGGTGAGATAGGCAATATGAGGGCATACTTATTTGGTTTGGGGTAAGAATAATTGATTAGACCACCTTTACTAATCTCATTTAAGAAGAGACATACACCCTGCCTGAGTGGTTATTGGTGATGAAATTAAAAGAAGAAGCAAAGCCAGAAAAAAAATGCTTATATTGAACAAGTAATCCTTCTAAAATTTGATTTATAATTTATATATTAAATGCCTAAATAATATCTGTAAAATCAGTTTTCCAGGAACATTGCATTTTGTATTGAACATTTATATGTGAGGGAGTTCAGTTTATTTCTGTAGGGTTTTCCATCCTCCCTTCCTTTCTGTTATTCCCATTTCCTCTCAGATCTCTAGAGCATGTATTCATTCTTTCTTACTTTTATGGAATTTCTATTGTTCCTCAATTTATCAGACAGATTTAGGAACAAACCAGTAAAAGGTGATCTGCCTACTTACCCTCTGCCAAGAAAAAGCCTGCTCCCTACCCCATCATCTCTGGAATATAGCTGGATTTCACTCCAGAGAAAAGCAGAGCCTATTTGAGATATACTTAATCCCTACTGACTAACAAGTGTGACTCTCTGCTCTCCTTCTGAGTACAGATCTTAAGAATAAATTTATTTTCTCAATTGCTACAACTCCTAAACTGTCTTCTTTTTAAACTTTTGATAGCTCTGCATTTTCCTTTCCAGTTAGCAAGCCATACAGTGTTATTTTGTAGCATGTATACATGACAACCATTAGCAAAAACTTTTCTCTACTTTGGGTATCCAGATGGTTCCAATTTCTTTCCTTATTTCTCTTTAAACCTCCACCTATATTGTTTTATGAAGATATATTATTTTCAAATATCTCATAATAACATACTTTTGTGGATGCATGCCAAAAAAAAAAAAGAGAAAAAAAGGCTAGCTGATGTGCCTTTTAAATTCAATAGAGGAAAAAAAGAATGAATTTAATAATGATTAATGAATGCCTTACTATTTCATGTTATATGAAAAAAATATGAAAATATATATCTTGTAAAAGGGTAAGATATATGTCTGGTAGTCAATGTTAATTGTTTTGTGAAGGCACCTGGATGGGGCTGGGGTAAGATTAACAAGTCACTCCCAGAGAAAGTCACACACAATGGAGTGGATAGAGAAAAGAAAAAGGTCTAAGCTAAGCTCTGCAACAGTTTTCTCATTTTAAGTGAGACACACTTAATAGAATGTAGTTTGACAAAAGGCTTTTAAGAATTAGGATGGCAAACTTTAAATCCCATACCTTACAAAATTTTCAACACCAGATGCCATAACAATGTTCAACTATATTCTCAGATTAGGATGTCAAAGACAAACAGTTGACAGAAAAAAAAAAATGTCTCTAACTTTAATAGACTAATCATAAACAACAGGCTTTAAATGGTAAAGTCCTGTTGTTAGGCAGCCTCCTCCCTCTTGTATTTGAAATAGTGACATTTGCTTGATTATTGGCCAATGCTAATTTTTAAGGTTTTGAAAACTGCCTGTATCAGAGAAAACAGACCTATGTATTCTTAACTTATCCTATTGCCCTGCACTTCTTATCATGTCTATTCCTAACTTCCCCTGGCAAGAAAGCTTCTAAGATTAAAAACAGTAGAGATTTTGAAGAGATACTAGTACAGGCTGTCAGGAAAATATTACAAACTCATGAAATTGAAACAAATATAAAGACCACCACTGTGTAAAACAAATGTCAAAGGTATAAGGAGAAAATGAGAATTGTGCTTAAAGCGTAAGTAACATAAGTTATTGAGATTCCTTCAAACCTATCAATTCCAATATTCTAAGCCATAGAGACCAACCCACGAGCTTCTCTACAATCATTAACATTCTCCAGCCAAACTGTCAAAACCACTGCTTCAGTACAGGGATTGGCAAACTATGGTCCTTGGGCCAAACTTAACTCATGACACATGCAGGTAACTTATTTTTGAAGCCGTTCATGTTTTAAATATGACATGTTTCAAGATATGACATTTGTATAGGGGCATTTTTAAAGTGTTATTTTTATATGTTTTCCTTAATTCTTAACAAGTAAATATTTTGGAATAAAGTAAATACAACATAAAAAAATGTTTGTTGGTGCAGGTGAACTTTTTACCCAAGATCACTTGTCAATTCACTGAAACCATCTAAAGCGCTGCCATAGCTGATAGTATTTAACTTACTATAGACAAGGACTTTAAAGGTCAGCTTTTCTGACAATTGATTTAATCTACTTTATAGAACCCGAAGCTCCTTCAAGACAATGGGCAATTTCACACAGCAGTTCAACAAGATGAGTTTTGTAAAAGCGATCTAAAGCAGGGAAGAACCATATAAGGCAGTACTGGTCAGAGTTGTGACACTAGTAGTAGATGGAAGTGTCTAATAAATATTTGCTGGATGAATTTAATATTGGCTGCATTTGGAACTATGATTTTAAGAGTTTTAACTGCTAAAAAGAATAGCATGAAGATAAAATGTCTATTACTCGTATGAAAGACTACTGAGTTACATATAGTATGAATATAGTATAGTACTCCACTGGTTATGCAATGCTTGGAATTCAAGTGGGAGTTTTACTCATGGAGAAATACAATATGTGGCCCAGTGGCTGAAAGATAATAGGAACTATTGAAGATGGAGATTTTTTTCCACTTGGTCCTGGGCACAGAATCAAAATCTAAGTTTAACTTGGTGATATTTAAAAATGCATAACATGCAAAAGTCTGCAATCATTCTGTTTCTCAGCTAGTGAAAATAGAAGTCTACAGCATAGTATGTGTCAATTTTGAAAATATAGCCAAATCAGGCCGACAAGAAAAATCTGAAGTAAATAACTTCATCCATGTGTATAGTACCACCCATGACTCTATGCCAAATTCACTTCAAGTTCCCTTCTTCAGCAACTTATTTTTTAACATGTGCCTGGAGCTATTAACTATCTGAAGTGTTGATGAGAATGGGAAAGCAATGACTCTCATGGTTATGTTAAGGGGACATTTAAAATTCAACAGTATGTGAAAGGACCAGCTTCAGCCTGAAATAATCTGCTAAGAAAAACACCTGAATTTTAAGTGAATAGTTTAGTCAGTTAAAATTCTCCAGACAGCTACACATGATAAAAAATAGGAAAATAGCCAGGCCAGTGTAGCTCAGTGGTTGAACATGGACCCATGAACCCAGGAGGTCAATTTGACTCCCTGTTAGGACACATGCTGAGTTGTGGGCTCAATCCCAAGTAGGAGGTGTGCAGGAGGCAGTTGATAAATGATTATTTCTCATTATTCATTATTGATGTTCTATTCCTCCCTCTCTTTCCTTCTCTCTGAAATCAATAGATACTATGTGTGTGTGTGTGTGTGTATATATATATATATATATATATATATATATATATATATAATTTATTTATTTATTTATTTTTTTAATGAGTGAAAAGTGACCCATGTCCACCAGTAGAAACAGAATGGGGCTAAAATAAGTTAGTTGGGACATTTATAATGAATTCTAACTGTATGAAAATATTAAAAACATTTTATTTTGGATGGAAAGTATTTTCTGGTCTCTGAGGCTTTATTTTCCAGGTTTGGTAGTGATGCCTTAATTTCATTATCATTTATTACTTGTTTCTAACTGGCAATCTTTTCATTGTAGTTTTGTTACCACAAAAATCATTTTTTCCTCTCCAAACTATGAAACACTCAAATGGCTCGTTTTAAAATTTATTTTTGAGAGAAATGACAATTAATAGGAACTTACGGGTGTACAAATGTTTCTCAGGTACATTGTTCTCTATTGGTTAAAAAGTTATTTAGACTGTCATTTATGGACAGCAAGAATACCATTGAATGTCTGTGTTTATTAAAATGATTTGTTGCTGTTCTTTTAAGGGGAATTATTCTGTGAATAAACCAATAATTTTCTTAATAGCTAGCCTTCCCTCCCCAACCTAGAATACATTGCTTGTGTTCTGTTAGCTGAGAATTTTTTGCTTTCAAAGAAGTATATGGACCCCTTTTTTCTTTAAGACTCAAGTTCACCTTTTCAAAAGCAATCGTTTTATTAATAATAATGGGAATTTGTATTGAATTGGTTACATTGGTTAAATACATAGTTTTCAAATATAATTCTATAATACATTATCTGTCTATTGTTTTGTGTTCACCACCCACAGACAAGATTCCTTCCACCACCATTTATTCCCCTTTCCCCCTCTTCTACCTGCTCCATTCCCTTTCCCTCTAGTAATCACCATACAGTTGTCTGTGTCTACAATTTTTTTTATTTTGCTCAATCCCTTTACCTATTTCACCCAGCCCCCAGCCTCAGCCTCCTCTTCTCCCCAAAACTGTCATTCCTCTATTCTCTTTTCTTGTACCCAATATATTTCTTAGTTTTCTATCTTCTAAAGGCTGGCAGCATACTTTCTATCGTCAACAAAAATAAAATAAAACTATCTCTTTTCATAGACATACTCTGGCTATTCATGGGCATATAACATAACACAGAGGCCTAGACATTTTAACATGTGTGTTTCACTTAATATAATCTTTACATATATCCAGAATTATTGAAGACCTTGCAAGTTTTTACTTTGTTCACTCCTTTACCAAGTGTATATTCTATTTTTGAACAAATTTTATCTGTGTCTAGGCTTTCATTATACACTCCACAAACTTCTCATTTTTATAATTATTTTTCATTGCTTTTAGAAAGGAAGGGAGAGGGAGAGAGAGAGATAGAAACATCAATGATGAGAGAGAATCATTGATCTCCTACATGCTCCCTACTGGAGATTGAGCCCGAAATCCAGGCATGCGTCCTGACTGGAAATTGAAAGGTGACCTCCTGATTCAGACATGTGGATGCTCAAGCACTGGCAGGGCCAAACTCCTTATTTTTCAGTAGAGTTTTGCTTTATTTACCCACAAGTTTAGATGTTCTTTGCTATCCTTTTCTTATTGCATTTCAGATGTTCCTTCTGGAATAATTTAATTTCTATTTGAAATGCATCCTTACAATATATTTTCAAGATAGGTAGTTTGTTGATATTAAGCTCTCAGATTTGTTTGCTTGAGAATGTGTTTCTTTTGCTACTGATCTAAAAAAAATACACACACATAATTAGTTTGAATATTATTTTCTCAGGTAACTAAATGGTATTTACTTACTAAATCTATCTTTTCCACCTTTCTGTGCCATTTTTCAAGTTAAAAATTCTTGAGGTTAAAGTTTCTCTCTCTCTTAAATTAGATATGGGGTGAAAAAACAATAGGAGGAATTATTAGACTGATTAAATGTTCCTTCCTATTTAAGCTGGTGACAAACATTTTAAGGGATAGCTAGACTGGATAGTTCTTATTATTGGCTTCTTGCTTCCTTCTAGAAAGGTCAAATGAGGGCATTTCCTCATAAGCTTGATTAAAGATAGACTTTCTACCAGCATTTGTTTAACATCTGTAGGCATATATATATTAAATCATAAATTGTAATTTTTCCATAAGTATTAGAAAATATCAATTTTATATTTTTATCTCTTTACTAGCCCTATGTATGAATCCGTGCACCAGTAGCTCTCTACAGGGCCTGGTTGCTCCATGCCCACTGCCCAGAGGCTCTCCTTGGCCCAGAGGCCTATCAGCAGCCAGTCACAGAATGCTTGCCTCATCGCCACAGCAATTAAGCAAGCATTTCGTCAGGCTGCTCACGCTGCCTGCTCTTAGCAGTTGACCTCCCAGAACTGGGGAGCTCCGGCGGGGCTGAGAGGACTGGGCACCACCATTGTGTGGCTATGTGTACCATCATCTTTGTGAAGGAGTAACGGTTAATTTGCGTATTACCTTTTTATTAATTAGAATTATCATAGTTTGTATTTAAGTAAATCAACTAAGAGTGATAAATTCTGAGTTCTGACATGTTTCCTGAATTGGAAATTAATTCTCAAATATTCTTCATATCATTTATATTTTTATATACTTGGTGGATGTGTATTACAGTGGTGATTGGAGGGAAGAGTAGGAAGAGGACACAAAAAGGAGAGACCTCTTTAAATAGTAAGAAAAAAAATTGTAGAGATAATTTAGAATAGCATTCTTAATGTATTGTTGAGAGTGATAAACGGTTCTTTGTGGAATTCCTTAGAGGATTTGAGTTAATGATTAGCAATGAAGGTTTTACAGTTAGAAATCACATTTGTGAAGACAAACAGATACTTCTAAAAATAATGAAGAATGCTTAAAAATGCTCTTGGAATTTTGGAAGTATTTTTTAAAAACATAAATAAGGTAACATCAATTCATTCTATCTCAGATATATGTGAATAATTAATCAGTGCACCCTAAATTATTTTAAAGAATGAAACAATATTCTAAATAGCCTGCTTAATGATTCTAAATGTAGTTAAGGACAATTTTCAGTAAGGGTTAAAAAAAAGCCAGCCGGGGTGCTGGGTGCCTGCTGGCAGCCAGAGGAGGGAAGCCCGGGTCCCAGGTGCTGGAGGGAAGCCAGTGCCGGCAGCTGGGGGGAAGGAAGGCCTACTCTCGCACAACTTTTTGTGCATCAGGCCTCTAGTTAAAATATAAAGGCTCTTGTTTCTAATTTCAGTAGAAAATTTGGTTTCACATAGGAGATGACAATATGGATTGAAATGATTCTGCTCAGATGTAACAATCTAGATGATTCTCTTCATATTGACTCAACCTAAAAATTTCATTTCAGTATGGACCAGACCATAGCATTTTCCCTTAGCAAAGCCACATTTCCATTCTAGGGACTATGTTTTAATTGCTGGTATAATCTGGATGCTACATAACACTAAAGTGTAGAATCAATACCATCTCCCTCCTTGGTACAAAGCAGGGTGATTTGGGAAAACATATGATACTCTATTGAAGTAAACCAAAATGTTGCTCTCCCCTAAAAAAATCCTTTTTTACATAAAAAGGAATGCATCAAATCCTCAAATTAAGACTTAATTTTAATTTAAGGGGTGGATCTTGATTGAAATATTATTTCCCATGAAAAAAGATAAGACTGTCAAAGATTCTTTATACTTTCTGTCTTATATTTGTGAGTTTCAGATACTTTCTGAAAGTGGAGTTTAGAAGAATAGAAAAAATAAGAGTACATGGGAAATATGCTTCTTTGGGGGTTAGGGGATGGAAGATAACCTGAAGAAAGGACTAGTGAGCAAAACATTGAAACAAATTTCTCCTTCATCCCAATCTTATCAAGGGCTGCCCCAATATTCATGCATGTGTTCTATTTACTCATTGATTTGGCACCTACTGTGTTGCAGACAATACTAGGCATTGGGTGAGTAAAAATGAACACAATGTATTTTCTGCTTTTAAGACCCCTATTCCAGTGGAAATGGTAGAAAACAACAATTAAAATATATAGTGGCAGCCCAGCCAGCGTGGGCCAGTGGTTGAGCATTGACCTATAAACCAGGTTATGTTTCAATTCTTGGTCAGGGCATATGCTGGCTTAGTCCCCAGTAGGGGGCGTGCAGAAGACAGCAGATCAATGATTCTCTCTCATCATTGGTTTCTATCTCTCCCTTCCTCTCTGTAATAAATAAAAAATATATATTTAAAAAAATACACAATGACAAATATTTAAGACTATAAGGGATTCCACTGGAGGATTGTGTAAAATGGAGGGACTCCATTTATCTATAAACTACTTTTTGGACTTAGAATCTTTATTTAATAGGAATATGAGAAAATACTTATTTAGTATAATGTACATTTAATCCTGTCAGCCAATGCTGGCTTTACATTACCAGCTCTAGAGATGCCTCACTATATTTCTTCTCTGAAGATCTGGTCTCAACAAAGCTTAAAATATATTTTTACATATATAATTTTATTTTATTTATTTATTTTTACAGAGAGGAAGGGAGAGGGATAGAGAGTTAGAAACATCAATGGGAGAGAAACATCCATCAGCTGCCTCCTGCACACCACCTACTGGGGATATTCCTGCAACCAAGGTAACATGCCCCTGAATGGAATCGAACCTGGGATCTTTCAGTCCACAGGCTAATGCTCTATCCACTGAGCCAAACTGGTCAGGGCAAAGTTTAAAATATTTTAATATCTGGTCAAGTCAGCTGCTATGAGAGCAACTGACTTGCTGAATGTCAAATTTGTTCACTCCAGAATGTAATGGTTTTAATAAGGTTGGGGATGGTATAAATCTAAATAATGTTTGAATAAGTATATACCAATTTAACTTTTTATATTTTGGTTAAAGAGGGACATCTGTATCTCTAAATACATATTTACATCATGGGCATGAAGGCAGCAGCATTCTTCATTTTATGAATTATTATATATCTTGACACAATCCAGGGAATTTGAAGGTAAACTTGACACTTCATCATTCACTTGCACAGTTGTGTCTTTTCTTACAACTGAACAACTTAAGCAGGGGGTGATTATAGATGTTAACTTTGACGGTGCTGACATTTGCCACCTTATGTCAAAACCTTACCATTATTTAAGCATATTTGTGGAAGGCCTTCCTGATTGTTCAAAGCACAACCTAGAATCTGAAATGTACGGGCTCCTGTAACATTTGCTCCATCAGCAATCAACACATCAGCTTTCCTTTGAGAGGTAAATATTATGTGTCATGTTCCATAGGGGAAAACATTAAGAACTGCCATGCCATGGTCTTTGATAATTTTTGTTCTATTTTCTCTTTGCTTTAGAGGTTACTTACATCAGAAATGAAATAGGCTGTGAATTTCTCTTTGTCCCTCATCAATCAAAGCTGATCAATTATAAGGCCAGCAAACCTGGATCACAACTCCAAGCTACATGGTCATATTACACTCATATTATTACTAAAAGCCACATCTATATTCCAAACTGGGATACTATAACCCCTTTGTCATTTTCCAATAAAAAGACCATACCAAATAGGCCGAGCACACCGTAATTAGCAGCTGGCAGAGAAAGCTGTAAATCTGTACGAGTTCTGAACGATTTGCTTACATTGTTGCTTTGTTGACAAATGATGCTGTACATGTTAATGTTCCTGAAATGTCCCCATTGCACCTGACGTGCCAATAAATGCCAGCCAGCTGTATGAATTATGGAAATAAGATTTTTGTTTATGAAGGTATCCCAGACATTTATTTTACAGCATTCCTCTCGACAGATTTAATGTCTGGAGTTACATTGAGAAGATATTTGCTACCTGACATAATGGATAATGGAAACTTTAAAGGCTCTTTTTTCCTCCTTTTAATGATGAGATTAATACATCCACACACGCACACATGCACACACACACATATATATATGTATTTTAACATTTACCTTTTGACATTACAATTCCCTCTTAATTTTTTAAACATCACACATTCTTGCTCAAGCTAAATAAAGTATCAATCTCCAATTCAGATATTAGGGGTAAATATTTATAATTATATACTGGTAATTTTCACATCTATTCCAATCATTCTTTTAAGGTATACATGATTAGTATAAAAATATTTTGTAGAAATTGTATTATTTTGCATTTGCAGATCCATTATTTTGTTGTTGGTTTAAGAGAGCTTTGCTTGTGGGTATTTTTTTTTTAATGTATCTTCCAGGAGTTAGTACCCAATAAATAGTTTTATTTCAATATACTTTAAAATAATATATTGTATGACTGGGGAACCCATGAACTTTGCCTCATTGCCCATTGTACCATATAATCCCTTTATTCAGATGAGAGATTTAATTAATTCAGTATTATTAAAGAACTCTGACATGAGATAAAAATTACCTGATCTTATAATAATCACAAAATAACCATTGGTTCTAAATCCTATAAACATGGCAATAAAATAAATTAAACCATACTAATGTAAAAGCCTTTCCTTCGAACATGAGAATGAAATCTATAATTCCCAGATGTGAATGCCAATCTTCCCAAGTTTTAATCTTTAAAACATCTGTGTATAGAGGTTCACTATTGTCTAAATTATTCATCTTTGACACAGATCAAAGAGGGTTAGAATTATGATTTCTAGGCTCTAATTGTATTTTTGTTTCCTGCTTCAATGCGGAGGAATGGATTGAATCCGTACCTAAAACAGATGATAGTGTGTGGCCAATATGATTTTTGAATTTGATCATCCATCTCCAAATTATTTTCCATATACATGGTGTGTGATTTAGGAAAAAGCCAATTAGTAAAGGCTAACTTATTGGCCCTCTCTGATGATTTTTTCACCTGGTTTAAATTGTTCAGTTGATATTTACATATACAGGCCAATGTAGGAAGACTTTCCCATCTTCTTTTCAAGATGTCCAAGCTACCTAAAGTTTCAAGAAGCCTTAGGAAAAAAAGAAAGCCTCTTTATGGAACTTTGAACAATGGTGCCTTAGGGATGATTAACATATAAATAGGGAGGAAAGTCAAATCACCTTTGTGACCAAAGGCAATTCCCTTCAAATGTTTCCTTCCTTACAAAAGAATCCAGATGGCAAAAAATGATACTTAAGTAAATGCTGGCTACAGCTCAATTCTTCTTGCTCACATTGGCTTCAAAAGACACTCACATTTATACATTAACTGTTTCACAGATTTTGTGCAAAGTGTAAGCTATGTATCCATAGGCCTATTGTGTTCAAAGAGTTAAGTCTCCAAATCTTGGCATAGCTGCTCCAGCCTGTATTTGCTCAAAGGAGGATTAAGGGTAATGTGCTACAGAGGAACTGTGTAGGGAGACCTGGACTATATCTCTCTCCTCAATATACCTGCACAACGGGAAATGCAGGGATCCAGACTCCACTCTCCATGTTCTCTTTCACATGCATGGAATTCATTGAAACTAATGGGAAGGAAATTATAGTCGTCTCACAGGTCTCTTAACTACAGATTTCTTTGTGGGTAAATTTAACTTGTCAAGGTTTCTTACAGAATGACACAACAAAAGTCAAATAGTCAACTAAGAATAGCAGAAAATTCTAACAGTATTCAATTCCCCCATTCCAGTTAAATAAAACCAGATACATCATAGGCAAAGATCAGTTTTACTGGAGATTTTCCAAAATGAAACTGTAATTTCTTACTGAGTTATAAAGTTAAACACACACAAGTAATAAATATCTGAAGAATAAAGATAGTTCACCTAATTATATCAAAGTATAATTTAAAAAATTTATAAGTAAATTTATAGTATGATATTTTAGGATTGACAATAAAAAATTAAAAGAGGGAATTATTGAGTGGTATCTGACTGTCATTCAGAAAGAGCATATTATCTAGGAAAGACTTAATATAATAGTATTCATATAGAAAAAAATGAATAATGCTGCTTTAATTGGGCAAAGTTAAGTGAAAAAGAATGTTTCTTTTAAACAGAATCCCTTCTCAAAATACTCAAACATTTTTATCCCAGCAACACTTAGCAGAATAAAAAAAAATCATTAATCTCATTTGCCTTTTATATCAAAACTTCACAAAGAAGGAAGTGCTACTAAGTTTATGTTATAATTGAGAAAGCATAGTCCTATGATGTTTTAACTTATTTAAGACTATGTCACTTTTACATGGCAAGGCTCAAATTTATACCAAGGCACTATGATTCCAGAACTCACAGTTTAAAGCCCATATTATTTTGTGCCTAGGAATAAAATGTAGTGATTATCAAATCTAACTTTCAGAGTTAATGAATGTGTTTTGAAAATTATTGAAAAACGAAAAGCAAAGCCAAGTGGTTTGGGGAAGGAGATCCTCCGGATATAACAGCAGTTGTTAGGAAAGGATAAACAGCAAAAATAATTAATAAAGTAATTGTAAACAGTGAGTTAGATGTGGAGCACCAAGTTGATATTTTTGGAAATGTACAATTTCTTTTCCTGTTCCTGAATACGCATAACATTCCAAATTCACATAGGTCATCACTAGGAGCACAAAGACCTGGACTGAAGGCCTAATTTTTGCAACTAGCTCCTGAGTAATATATAAATTACAAAATGAGTGCTGTGTTTCCCCAGATGAGATTATCATTTGTAATAGGTACTGAATCAAGTGACAAAAAAAGACATAGGAATTAGCTACTGAGAGTTAAATTTGACAGAGCAACAATAGTACTCATCAATTCATAAAAAAATGCCCATCCCCCACTGAGTTTTGTTGCCTCTGTGTTCACTAGCTCCTAAAGTCCTCTAATCAGGGACCGCATCTGATTGCTCTTCATGTTCTGTTGCCTTATCCCTGAGCTCTAACAGCCATTCAATTCATGTTTGCTAACAGGAGAGTGATTGCAGACTCAAAAAGTCTTCCTTGCCCTAGCTGGTTTGGCACAGTGGATAGAGCATTGGCCTGCTGACTAAAGGGTCCCAAGTTTGATTGTGGTCAAGGGCACTGCTCAAGATTTGGGCTCGATCCCCAGAAGGGGACTTGCAGGAGGCAGCAATCAATGATTCCCTCTCATCATTGATGTTTCTATCTCTCTTTCCCTTCTTATCTGAAATCAACAAAAATATACTTTAAAAATAGTCTATCCTACATCTTCAAAGAAGTATAATTTAAGACAACAATACACATAGTGACTAAGAGCATATTGAGTCTAGATTCAATCAACAACAGATTTGACTCTTTGCTGTCACATATTAGCTGTGTGCCCTTGGGTAAATTAACATCACTGAGCCTTAGTTTCAGTATTAGTTCAATTGAGATAATAACATCTACTACCTCTTTGTGTTCTGTGTTTACTGAGTGAGATAATATTTATAAAGCACACAAATATAATAAATGTTTGAGAAATGCTGTTAAAATATAGTGGTTAAAATAGTCAAAAAACAGATATTGAAAGTGACTCAAACTCATCATCTTAAGATAGTAAGACCAGTTAATTTTTGTAGGCAGTAGAGTATATGCAGAGGAAGTGGATTTCTTAGAATAGAGATTAAATTGCTCTATCATTCCAGTGACTACTGATCACTTAAGTGGAGTTATATTTTCAGGCAGTGAAATCACACTACTAATAATATGTTGAAAGGTGGGATTTAAGGGATAGAAAAGTTTCAGAATAATTTGATTACAAGTGACAGTTGAACCCTACAAGTCCTCTGAGGGAATGAATAGAGAAGAGGGCCCAAAGTTGAACTTTCTTGACCTAGTTCAATAGGTGAAATAAAAATGAGGAACCAACAACATTTAAGGCTTTTTAAAAATGTAAGTAAGTAGGTAACAATATCCATAGAAAATGACAGTTGGTTGGGGAGGACAAACATGAATGTATATTTATTAAAGAGTATTGGGAACTTGCCCAAGACAGAAAGCAAACAAATTAAACAGGTTCCAGAATCATTTATTGCTCATCATTATATGGGTAGCATTTTTTTTTTGTGTGTGTGTGTGTGTGTGTGTGTGTGTTGGGGGTGGGAGGAGAAATTTTTCATGGACATGTCCAAGATGCATACAATCTAACCTAATTAGAAATCCACACCTTTCTTTTCTGCTTATAAAAACAAAATAAGATGCAATGGAGTGTGGCACTTTGGAAATCTTGATTTTTTTCCTCCAATTTATTTAGAAGTAAATAACTTGTAAACATAAGTACTTAAAGTAAATCATATGGCTATTCTGTAATGAGATGATTGGTAGAGAGCCAGAAGTGGAACTGTCCAGCAAGTACCTTTGATACCCTTGAGCACCTACCCAAAGAGACTCTAAAACATCACTTAAAATATAATGATCAGGGAAAATGTATATTACTAGAACTTCTCTTACAAGGAAAATTACATGTGTTTCTTTAATAAACTCTTTGATAAAAAAAAGAGAGGGGCTAAAATCCTAAGTGGTTATGCTTGAGTAAAATCAAATATCATTAAATTGTCTTCTAAGAAGGTTGAGTCCAGTTAAGAGATAGACCATTCATTTGTTGAATGGGGTCTGCAAGTTGGGTGCTGGCAACAGTAGACATCTTTTCTGCTCTCCTGTCACCCAATATTTGAGTTTGTCTCTAAAAAATGTTTAATAAATATCCATGTCAGTTTAATGGAGTAATAAAAATATATTTGTTTGCATTGACAATCACATGATAAGTGTGATTTATGAAAAATTATTAGCCCACCAGGGGTATCCAGAGGTGTCTATTCAATTCCAATGGAGGGACTGGCATTCCTAAATTTCTTATGAAAGAGGGAAGATGAAGAAGGGAAGGTCTTTGTCCTACATTGGGAGAAGGATAAAGTCAACTAAAGCAAGAATGATTTCAGAAATATTGCTACATTTGATTTTTAAAATTAATTCATTAGAAAGAAAGAGTTTCCAGGAATATTTGAAGTAAGATAAAAACCCAGTGTCATAAACTTCAGAAGTCCAGAGGAACTTGGGTCTTGGATGATTTCCTTTAAAAAGTATTTTCATTTGAGTTGCTGAAAACACACCAAAAGCAATAAAGACTGAAAAATAGAAAACCACAACACTAACTACAAAACATCTCAATCTTCAATAAAACAAAAATAGCTGCAGCCTCAAACCATAAATAGTCATGTGTCCTGTAAAATACTGTGGAGCTGACACCAAATTGAGGAGAGTATAAGGAAAGAGTTTTCTTAAAAGGGTCATAGTCTTGAGAGTAATAACTGATATAGGGGTGTCGAACTCAATCAGAGAAGGGGCCAAAATCTAAAATCCAGCCTAAATCGCTGGCCGAATGGTTTATTGAACAGTCATAAACTGTCATTGTGATGGAAACGCAGTGGAGTGCAGTGATGACAGCGCGGTGCGGGCCACATTGCAAGGCCTGGCGGGACGGATTTGGCCCGCGGGCCTTGTGTTTGACACATGTGGATCATTAGAGTGTCAGGCCATGGAAATGGGTGCGTCCTGGGAGTTGGAAAATACTATAGAAATTTTATGCCAAACAAAGTCAAAGAAGAAGACATAAGAGGCAAAACCATTTTATTGTTTATTCACTAGTCTTTTAACTTGTGAAGAGTTCCAAAGGATAAAGTTGCCTGAAGAAGGAAGAAGAGACAGAAATCCCTAGATTCCAACATACAGAGTCATGAAAGAGAGAGAGAGAGAGAGAGAGAGAGAGAGAGAGAGAGAGAGAGAGAGAGAGAGAGAGAGAGGGATTAGATAGATAAGTAGATAACTAGATTGAGACTGATTGGCCCTATTTAAGGATTAGCAGTTATCAGAAAAAAAAAATAAGTAGGGATTATACATATATCTTGTCATCATTGTTTAGACAAGAGTGAAGAGGGTTATAAATCATATTCAAGAAACCAGGAGTTGAAATAGCTATCTATAGTTCCAAAGAAATTATTTACATGTAATGTATCATTAAAGAGTTTTTAAAAAGAGCTATATATATTCAAAGCAAGAAAAGCAAGTTGACAGAACTCATGAAATAAGTAAAATTAGAAGTATAAATATCAAAGTAAAAACAAAGTTGAGCCAAAACCGGTTTAGCTCAATGGATAGAGCATCGGTCTGTGGACTCAAGGGTCCCAGGTTCGATTCCAGTCAAGGGCATGCACTTTGGTTGTGGGCACATCGCTGGTTTTGGGGTGTGCAGGAGGCAGCTGGTCAATGTTTCTCTCTCATCGATGTTTCTAGCTCTCTGTCCCTCTCACTTCCTCTCTGTAAAAACATCAATAAAATATATTTTAAAAAAAGTTGAAGCCATATATATATTCATTTATACACATATTTATGCATATACATATATTAGAGGCCTGGTGCATGAAATTCATGCATGGGTAAGATCCCTAGGCTTGGCTGGTTATCATTGATAATATGTAGGGCAACTGGTGGGGCAATTGGGGGGGGCCCTACTGGCACCTGTCTTGGTTGGCCTGGCACTGCCAGCTTGCTGGTCCTGCCAACTGGCAGGGCAATTTGGGAGGGGGGGGTTGCTGGCCCGCTTACCAGCTGGCCTTATCCCTGATCACCTTGTTGTTGCCAGTAGCCTCTCTCTGCTGAGCAAAGCCTACTGACCGCTCAGCTGCTGCTGGTTGCCTCTCTCTGTGGGGCAACCAGTGGGGCAATGGGGTTGGGGGGACTTTGGCATCTGCCTTGGCTGGCCTGGGGCCTGCAGGCTGGAGGCAGCTCCTGCATTAGGCATATACCCCCTGGCGGTCAGTGCATGTCATAGCGACCAGTCATTCCACCTGATCCTTCCACTGTTTGGACAATTTGCATATTAGGCTTTTATTACATAGGATATATACTGAAAACACAGAATGGTGTATGGTGTACAAACTTCAGGAAACTATACAAAATAAAAAGGAAACTATTTTTCATATGCTTATGAATAATTTTATGTATGAATAAAGGTGATTATAGTATAGAAGACAAATAAAACTAGTGCTCTCAAAGAAGCTTAAAGTTAAAATGGAGCAGGTAAAAAACACACAGAGATATCACAGAAGAAAACAATTTAAATAATAGAGAAAAACTAAATTTGCTTACTGAAAGGATACACTTAGTCACAGGAAAAATTGATACGTATAAGATGATTAACCTACCACATTCTACTGGAGCTACCAAAATTTGAGGATAAAGAAAAATTTATATTGTTTTCCAGATAGAACAAGTATATCATATTAAAAGGGGAAAAAAGTTTAACCTCAGAATACTCACAGCAATACCCATTTGACAAATAAAAATGGTGTGTAAAAGTCAGAGAAACTTAAGATTAACCTATTCATAGTCTTTCTTGATAATGAAACTGGATGATGAAATATAATAAATAGAAATTTTAAATGAAGATCTTGAGAATGAAAAAAAAGCTTGGTAAAATGACTAGATACGAACATTTTTTCCGGTTGCAGCATAGAACTAAATCTAAGTAATATTGGACATAATTATTGCAAACATGAATGTTAATCTTGTCAATAACAAAAATCCGGAATAGGAAAACCATCTGGGAGAAAGGATACTTGCACTAATTTCCTCAGGAATGAATAACAAAAGATTTAGTCTGAAATGGAAATAATTATTTTGGATTTCAAATTCTTAACATTTTTCTAAGGTTATCATTTAGGAGCTAATACTTTTGTAGGTTAAAGAAGCATTTATTAAATATTTGATGTTTACCATTTTTTCAAGCTCATTTAATTTTCCCCCCTTAAAATCTAAGTAAAACTATACATGAAACATTTCACTAAAAATAACTACTATGGCAGAATCATATTTCCCCCCCTATTTATCCATCTTTGTCTCTATCAATATATAAAGAACCATTCAGAATGTTGTTCACTAACTATTAACACATTTATTCATATACATGTTTATGGAGTGATTAGCTGGCAATATTTTTGTCTATTTTTTAAAATATTTTTTTTATTGATTTCAGAGACAAGAGGAGAGAGGGAGAGAAACAACGATAAGGAAGAACCATTCATGGGCTGCCTCCTACACACCTCCACCCGGGAAATCAAGCCTGCAACCCAGGCATGTGAACTGAACAGGAATCCAACCCTGACTTCTTGGTTCATAGGTTCACACTCAACCACTGAAGCACACCAGCTGGGATTTTTGTCCAGTTTTTTGTTGTTTAATTTTTTGTAACAGTTATTTAATATTTTAATAGAAAGAAAGTTTCAATATATTCTTTTATCATTCAGTCAACATACAATTATAAAGAAACGGCCTGGGCCTAAGCAAATCTCTACATTATTTTAATTTCAGTCATCTGTGAAACTATGAATCTCTTGTTATCTAAATTTAGAAAGGACATATTAAATTTCAGGATGATTTTTAAACAAGGTATGTTTCTGATTCATCTCTCTGTGTCTTGGTCAATATGCCTAGGAAATGTAAAATGGTTTTCATAGAAAAAAATAAGACACAAATACAAAAATATTTGGAGACACTCCAAAGGGAAATATAAATTATTTGGGACTATTTAGAATCACAGATTTTACCTGCCTGTTGTTCTGATCTGATCATATTTTGTTTTCAAAATTATTCAGGGAGATTTAAAATTTTGCAATGAGAATAAAAGATGTATAACAAATTATTTAAATTTATAAAGATTACTTTGTTCAATTGTAGCTTGTCTTCAACTGGATTTGGTAGATACCTGCTATGTCTATATTGCCAGATAACTAATGCTCTAATTATTCAATTATGTTGCTATTTTCTTCTAGATTTTTAAGTTGATCAGGATGCTGCAAATGAATAGATTGCAAATGTACACATAGTTTGATATCTAGAAGACTTGAAATCTATGGCTGACTTGTCTGCCTGCCTTGTATCTTACCTGTCAGGGTAGCTTTATTCAAATTCTTTGGGTCTTTTACTCTTATTACACTCCTTTCCAAATATCTGGCTTCAATAGAATGCACCTTTACTGATTAAGAAAATGGGAGCAATGACTCTTGGGTGACATTTTTCTCATTTAATCTATCAGTGAATAGAAAATACAAATTAAAATGTTTCAATTTTTAAATTTAAAATTTACTTAGAAAAGTCTCAATACAAGTAAAAATAAAGTTGAAATTGTGATAAATGACAGAAAAAAACTCATTTTCTTAACCACAAACTTCTTACATGTTTAAAAACAAGCATTAGACATTTAACTATAAGTAAATAAAATTAGTATTTAATAGTAACTAATGAAATAAACAAAAAAAACCTAGAAAATACTTTTAGTTATAATTATTTCTAAAAAAATTATAAAATTGCTACTTTATTTTTGCTCACAAGAAGTCCTCCAGTCTGAGCTTTAACTTGATCTCCATGTTTAAACAAACTCTGACAAAATCTTAGTATTTTCCTCAACAGAACCTAACTTCTACATTAATTTTCTATGTGTCTGAGAATTCAGAAACACTGATTTAAACTGATTCTGCTAAGTAAATCCATATCATCTACCTTCTAACCTGTTTCTTTTAAATGAACGCAAGCAACATCCATCAGGAGTAACTTGACTTTCTATAAAAGTAACAGTTCATAAAAATCTGTGAAACTATTACTGGGAACAAACAAATTAAACAAATGACAATGTAATATATCGAATAATAAAACTGCTGCTGTCCTCCTCTGGTGGAAGAATTGCTTCTTCTGTGGGACTAATACATCTTATGGAAACAAATTTAAATAATATGTAACATATGGAATCAGCTTTTATTATTTTTATAAAAGAAGACAATTATATTTATGTGATAAACTGTTCAGTGTTAGTAGCATGATGTTTATATTACTGGCCACTTAAATAATCTTTGACATGCTCCTATGCGAATCACTAGGCCGTTCTCTTCAAATCCCTCTTGCAATTTAAGTCCTGTCTCTTTACAACAGTGTGCATGTGCCCTTTGGCAGCATCACAAGTGCAGCAGAGTTCTACTGGAGACCAAGTGGGGAAAAAGCAGTCAAAGAAAGACAAAAACCATATGATCTCATTTACATGTGGAATCTAATGAACAAAATAGAAACAGAGGCATGGATACATGGAAAAAATGGAAAAAAATAGAGTGGCAGGAGGTTGAGGGCTGGATAAAAGAAGGTGATATTTTAAAAAATTATATATATCTATACTAATAAAAACCTAGGTGGCCTTCACACTCTCATGTAATCACAAGATGGTCGCCCCCATGTTGTCACAAGATGGCCACCCCCACATCAGCACAAGCTGGCCACCCCAAGACGGTCAGGAAGGGAAGGCAGTTGTGAGTGATCAGGTTGGCAGGGAAGGGCAGTTGGGAGTGATCAGGCCAGTAGGGGAGCAGTTAGGGGGTGATTAGGCTGGCAGGCAGTAGTGGTTAGGGGCAATCAGGCAGGCAGGCAGGTGAGCAGTTAGGAGCCAGCAGTTCCGGATTGTGAGAGGGATGTTTGATTGCCAGATTGTGAGAAGGATCAGGCTTAAATCAGCAGTCAGACATCGCCTGAAGGTTCCCAGATTGTGATGGTGCAGGCTAGGCTGAGGGACAACCCTCCTAACCCCCACCCAGTGCACAAATTTCATGTATTCGATACCTGGCCTCTATTATATACAGTAGGTCCTCAGGTTATGTTGGAGATCTATTCCTATAGCACGATGTAACATGATTTTCACTGTAAGTCAGAACCCACCTACATAAACACCTATGTCACTCACATGGAGCATATACATAGCAGTAATGAAGTGAAACAGTAAAAAAAAAAAAAAAAAAATTAAAATAAAGATGACAATTCCTGACCTTTACTTGTGGTAAATTAATAAAAAAACATAAAGCACATACGTACATTTGTCAAAATGACGGAACTTTATATATATATATATATATATATATATATATATATATATATATATATATATAAATAGGAGATGGCAACGTAAGCATGAAACAAAGTACATCGAGTCCAATGTAACCTGAGGACTGACACACACACATATAGATACAGTGATAGAATGAGGGAAAGGAGTGGATGGAGGTGGAGGTGGGCAAAGGGGGGGGATAAATGGGGAGATAAAGAAATTTTGGGTGATGGGTACACGATACAGTAAGCAGATGATATTTTGTTGAGTTGAAACAAGTATGGTTTTGTGAATCAATATCACCCAATAAATTCAATAATAATAATAATAATAATAATAAATAATGACCACTAAAAAACAAAACAAAAGGGCATCTTTTGAGCTTAAGCTTTTGTTAAAGGAGCTATATCAAACTGGTGTTGCCAGTCAAAAGTTTTTGAGTATTGTATTGTCTTCTTCTCACCCATTGGCAAGCTAATACGAGATGTAGTTTATGTTACTTTGAAATAAAGAGTTTTGAAGGAAGAAAGAAGCCTGGAGACATTTGCTGAGGTGCCTTACACAAATTGTCTAAAAATGCTAATAAAAGCAGAGAAAAGTTTGTCCTACATCTTTCATTTGGACTGCCCTCTCACCCACATAGACATTTCTGAAGGAGAAAAATGAATTTTTGAATTGTCATTCTGGCTCACTCATCAATTGCTGCTGTGCATTTGAATAAGGCTTGTTAAAAAGTAATGGAGTTTGCACTGTGGCCTTGTGCTTTGGTAAGAAGACTCTTAGAGAATATCAGCTGGGGTGGTATTTCCCAATGCCCCTCCTATTGCCCCACTCAGTTGAATAATTCTAATAATCAAAGGCACAAGGTCTGCATCTAGTTTGGCTATGAAACCATGGGTAATTTTCAAACGCGGTGCCCTCGATTCTTGATGAACTGTCACAGAAACAGGCATTACCACAATTCAAAAATCCCATCCACTAACAGACAGAGATCGGCATCTGTGGATGATTTCTCCTAACCCACTACCCTCAAATTTCCTTCCCGCCCCTTAATAAAAGTGCACCCCTTTGCCTCATGCTTCCAATTTAGTGCAATCATGCCTCTTACTGGCCACTGCCTTGCAGGACACCAGCTGTCAAAGACATAGATGCAAGATTCAGCCCCATAATGTAAAAGACATGCACGTCTTATATCACGTCCAATATTAGCTCAAATGGGAGTGCTTAGCCAGCTGAAGCAAGAACTCCATGGCATCATAAACACTTAAAATGAAGCATGCTAAATAGCAGTTATCACATCCCAGAGTCTTTATTTTATAAAAATATATATTTTTTATTTATTTCAGAGAGGAAGGGGGAGAGAGAGAAATAAACATCCACAATGAGAATCATGGATCAGCTGCCTCCTGCAAGTCCCTCTCTGGGGATCAAGCCCACAACCTGGCCATGTGCCCTTGACCAGAATCAAACCTGGGACTTTTCAGTTCGCAGGCCAAAGCTGAGCCAAACCAGCTAGGGCTCCAGAGTCTTTAGATATGCAGCCTATTCTAATCTAATGCCTTTCAAAGAAAAGGCCCTGTTCCCCTCCCTTCAGATCTCCTCCACACCAATGAGCTGATTGTGACAGAAGCTCCAATCCTTGAAAAGATTTTTTTAAAATCCTCACCTGAAGGTATGTTTATTGATGAGAGAGAGAGAGAGAGAGAGAGAGAGAGAGAGAGAGAGAGAGAGAGAGAGAGAGAGAGAGAGAGAGAGAGAGATTAACTCAGTGGGAATCGAAGCCACAACCTTTTTGGTGTACTGGACTAAGCTTAAGCTTCAACCAAATCACTCAATCAGGTCAATCCTTGGTAAGTTTTAAGGGATTGTCTTTCAAATAGAGATCTGTGCTCTTCCACGGATTTTGCAAATGTGAAGTTGGACTAGATGACATGGGACCCAGAATGTGCCATTTCTAGAATTGGGCAATAATTTCATTTGTGAATAAGATGCATTTCTTCTTTTTGCAATAATTTGTTTAAGACTCAAAATATTGTCAAACTGTTCTAAAGAGGTTGTTTTTTGCTATTAAAAGGGCTTTTGATTTGTTGAATGGAGTCTGTGAGTTGAGGTGCTGGCCACAGTAGACTTTTTGTATAGCTAGCTAAGTTAACTAGTTGAGCAACTATATTTAGAAACATGAACTCTGTTCAAGATCATTTGTTCTTGAATCTGGTTACCAGCTCGATGCCCTTGGTCAAATTCCTCATTTAACTATTTTCTGTCTCCATAGGAAGAGGGAAAGATACTAGCACTTGCCAGAGAGGATTACTGTGGTGATAAGTAAGGTTATGCTGGTCAAACCCTGGGCACACACAATACCTAGCACATGGTAACAAATATTAGTAATCGATAGCACCATCATTATTAACTCACCAGGGCAGAAAGCTCCTAATGACTGACAAGGGACAAAACTGGGAAAGCAAGAACCTTGACCCCAGGGTAATCTATCCTCCCCTAGCATATCAGTGGTCATTTGGTTTGGACACCTGATAGTTCATATCACTGGTCAGGGGGGTTTAGAGCCTTGACCTTTTCCTTCCTAAAGATAACATCTTTGGCCTCAGGTGTATTTCAGCTCAGGCCAGAAAAGCGGCAAAACCAAACAAGTGAAGCCATGGCTGGCTCAGGACCAGCTACATTGACTAATGACCCCCTGCCCTGGCACCAGCCAATTAGCTGAGACCACAACTATGAAAGAGCACACCAGGAAAGCTGATGAATATTCTATTGAGACACTCTCCTGATTCCTCCCCTAAGCTTTCTGCCTGCAAGAGAGAGAGAAACACACTCAGGACAGAGGACCCAGTGCATGCTTCCCCCCAGGGGAGTAGCCAACACCATTCTCTTTCCCCTTCTTTTCTCTAAGGGACCCTCTGGGACTAGCAACCAGGGGAGCAATGGGCAGTGGCAGCTCATCCGGGGTTAACCCCTGAGGCTGTCTCCAAGGCCCCCTTTTCTCTGACTCACCAGTGAGCCAAAGCAGCCCAGCCTAAGCTCTCCTGTTGCTTCTTCTATGCCTTTCCTGTTTCACTGTCTTAAACACATTTTTTTTTTTCTGCCATCATGAACCCAATATCCTTTGGTTCAGTGCTATGCAGCCCTTCCCTTTGAATATCTCCATCTCCCATCTCCTTTTCCTTAAATAAATTCAATTGCTTTAAAAAGATGATCCTATTAATAATGATCTACATGTCTGTTGAGGAGACAAGGCACAAATACATGAATTAATGTAAAGAGAAAACTGCATATATTAATTACGATCATGTGCTTATCTATGTAGTGATAAAGAAAGCTAAAGAAATAGAACAGAATTTTAAGGCATTAGTTATTATAAAATATATAGTAAAATAAAAAAACAACAACATGTAAAAAGAATAATGAAATAAGCTAAATACATAAAAGGAATTCAGAACTTGAGTTGTTTTGAAAAATGGGCTAATAAGGGAGTCTCAGGAATACAACAGATCTAGATCATGGAATTTTCTGGTTGTCACCAGCAAGTCACCGAGGTGGAAATAAGCATACCATTTTCTGCCTATAATGATTACAATAGCTTTGCAGGAGCAGACAATTCCTGTTGGGTGTGGGTGAAGATATTGTAACTGAAGGTCATCAGCTTCTGGAGAGGATGGAGAACTCCGGAGAAAATCATCTGGCTTTGGTACTAACCAATACAGAGGATCTTTAGTAAAATTTTGTCTTTTCATTTTCTATTTAATTGTGATACCACAAATTTCTGAATGACTTGACATATTGAATACTTTGGATGGGGACGATGGCTTTTACCTATCTATCTTTAGCCCTTTAGGTGAGTTGTAAATAAATATGAAACAGAAAACCATCCCATGAGTTTCTCCTCTAATTTTAGAATATACCATAAACCTAGTCTGTTGGCACTGTATTCAATTCAGTGAGAATTTAGGCAGAAGCCTGTATTCAACTTGTTAATAAAACAAGCCCCACCAAAACCGGTTTGGCTCAATGGATAGAGCATTGGCTTGGGGACTGAAGGGTCCCGGGTTCGATTCAGGTCAGGGGCATGTACCTTGGTTGCGGGCACATCCCCAGTGGGGGGTGTGCAAGAGGCAGCTGATCGATGACTCTCTCTCATCAATGTTTCTAACTATCTCTCTCCCTTCCTCTCTGTACAAAATCAATAAAATATATTAAAAAATAAAATAAATAAAGTAAAATAAAACAAGCCCAAACAATGGTAACAGAAGGAGAAGCTCTGTTGGGGAGGGCTGACAAAAGCTCAGAACCTTAATTTTTGCTCACAAAATATTAATTAACAGGAACTAATGATTCACCTTCTATTTAGAAAGTTGCCTTCTAACACTGGCCTCTCTTGACAAAGTATTGAACTGATTTCCTCCACATGGGACATGCCCAGGGGCAGACTTTCTGGAAATGGGGATGGATCAGTGTTACTCCATTTATTCTTTCTGGTCCAGTTTCCACCTGATCATGAGCATACATTTCTGAGAATGCTGATTTGAATGAGAGGCACAATCTATAGCCATGGAATACAAATAATTAAAAGGACCCACACAGAGACTAGAAGCACTGTACCCTAACTAAATACTGGCAGTGTTTTCTCAAGGAGAGAAATCTGTGGTAGCTCCAATTCAAACAGATTCAGCTATGCCAAGAGTAAGTGCCCATGTTCTGAGTCAGCTACAAGTTCTCCTCTAGCAAACCTGTGCTTGTTTCCTGTTCAATAACAAATATGAATTGCAACTTTACATTGTCTGAGTTAGCTATCCCTGAGAGGCTGATGTAATTAGATGTCTCCTATCACATCTTAAATATTCAAATTATATGATTATGTCTAATAATGCGTATAGTGTATTTGAATACAAAATCATAATACAGGTTTGGCATCATTGTCACCTTATAACATTTGCCTTATTAGGCTGTAGCATTTTGAATTTTTTTTTTTTTTTATCAAACTGTATAAATGGAATAGGTTGTGCATTCTGAGTTTCTTAAAGCTCAATTTAAAGACATTTACTATCAATGCACATTTTCTGTTTGGCTGGAAAAATAAGAACGTTGTGGCATGTATTATGAAATGGTAGATATTAAAACTACTTAAAGTTAATGAATGGTATGCCTAAGAAAGTAACTAATGATAACAGTATATAATTAAAAGCCTATCATATTAGCTCATCTATTAACAAAATGAAATAGATTCAAACAGAAGGTTCTGATTTGTAGGGGTTTTTTTTGTTTGTTTGTTTGTTTTTAAACAAGGATCACCCATGTGTAAGAGTTAAATTAGTTATTCAATTTTTTAACTGTTGGATACAGCAGTTTGCAATTATTTGCATTCTATTTGAATGTTTTGTCATGTGTCTTGGAAACAACAAAACCAGTTATCTCTTCTTGTACAAAGGTGTCTTCTGCCACTAACACGGGCCACAAAACATCAACCAAAAAACTACCTTCCCCTTTATGCAGAGAGTCACTGGGAATCTCTGGACAGCTGGGATCACCAAAAGTCTCAATACCACCCTGTCAGACTCTTTGCTGGGGTGCATTTGTTATCATGCCCTAACCGGCTCTCAGGTACATAGTTTTACACCATTCTTCTCACTCTCCCAACATTGACCTTTGCCTGTCCAAGGTTAAGTCTCTTTCTGTTCATGCTCTCTATGTTGTAATTTTATGTCATGGGGCATAGATGCTTGTATACCATTGTGTCCTTGGCTCCAAGGATACTTCTTTTCTTTTCAATGTTGGTAGCCTAAATACCTTGAAAGCATATGGGTTTTGCTCCTAGAGCATTTCCAAGATTATATGTTAATGGGATGCTGAGGAGATGTAAGGGCCCATGCTGTGCCCAGCAAGTTCACCAGCTTAACTGGGACTCAGTTACCCCTTTCCTGAACCTATCAGTCACAGCGAAGTTTGTGTACATCATCTCCCAAAGCAATTATTGCATGTTTAAGAGGTGTCCCCAAACCCTGTGAAATTAGTTTACCCACACAGATTTAAGCTTATTTGAGGACTCCTGAAAAATAAGAACATTGCTTAAATGAGTCCCAACATTTCTTTCACACTCCAGTCCCCATAGCAGGCTTAACTATACTAGTAAAAGCTAATTTGGTGAAACCGGTTTGGCTCAGTGGATAGAGCATTGGACTTCCAGGTTCGATTCCAGTTAAGGGCATGCGGGCACATCCCCAGTGGGAGGTGTGCAAGAGGCAGCTGATCAATGATTCTCTCTCATCGATGTTTCTAACTCTCTATCCCTCTCTCTTCCTCTCTGTAAAAAAATCAATTATATATATAGTTAATTTACTTGCTGTAGAGAGCATATTACCTCTGACACACATTGTACTGAGCTAGGGAGTTCAAGACTGGAGCATGTGACCTTCTCAGAAGCCAATGAGCCCATTCAGGGACAGGGGGGAATGAGGTTACTGGTGAACTGGGAGCAGGGACCCAGAGATACTCTGGCCATTTTACCACCATGTGAAACCTGAAGAAGAAGTTAACATGGAGAAGAGCAGAGTTGAGACTCAGAGAAACTAGGTCCTGAGGAGGCTGTTTAAGCCTCAAGAATTTCATCCTGTTGCAATCTTGATAGTTTTCTAAATTTTCCAGTTATACGGAAAATGATTTTTGTTTGTTTAAGAAAATTTGGGTGGTTTTAGGCCCTTGACAAAAAAAAAAAAAAAAAAACCCTCCTGATTCACTTGTACTTTTCAATCACTATTCTGTTTTCATAACAGTGCTGAGTTATCAGCTGCTGCAATCCCATATATTGAAAAACCAGATTTGTTAATATTAGGAAAAGTGAACATTTTGTTATCACCCCCAGTGAGGGGACTATATATTAGCTAATATAAGGAATGGGCTCATAGCCTCGTAAAAGAAAGGAGAACATTGAATATTGAGATCCGGTGTATTTAGTCAGTAGGTTTCCACTATTTTTCATGGTCTGTCTTACCTTACACCCATTAGTTGGGAGAAAAACTGAGCTAATCTTGGTAAAACTGTTAAGTAAAAATGGCTTTTCATCTAACTCATTGCTAGAGTTTTTTGCTCTTAAGCTTCCTAGGACTTCTGAGTTGCTCATTCTTTATCATATACTCCTCCCACCTCTGGACTTTTCCAAAATTTCTTGTTCTTTGATGTATTCCCTTGCAGATACGCTAGGTTATATGCTATCCTGCCTGGTGCACAGTTTTTGTTCATGATATTTCCTTAATGTGCAACACTCACAGAATTTTTGCATCCCAGTGGTCAAATTATCTATAATGATAAAAGCATAATATGCTAATTGGACCGGATGTCCGGACCTTCTGGATGAAGCCAGGGCTGTGAGGGAAGCCCGGGTCCCTGGTGCCAGAAGGAAGCCAGTGCCAGCAGCTGGGGAAAGGAAGGGCTACTCTTGCATAAATTGCATGCATCTCGCCTCTAGTTTTTACTATCATCCAGAAAAAAAAGTATATGACATGCATATTGAGGATTTTTAAAAAATAATTTAAATAATGCCTTTGCCATACATCCCTAATGGATTGCAGAACATGCTCTCTGATTTAGGATCCTTCTTAACACAAACATCTAATCAGCCACTAACAATCAACTGTACTTAGAATAAGGGTAAAATTATTTGCCCGCCTGCCTTATTAATTGATTTCCTAATTGTGGCATTTTAGGCATAGAAAAGGATGGGTGGAAATGACTGTATATAAAGAACTTCCTTTATTGAAACATAAGCATCCACCCTCACTGCCATCAAATCAGGTTAGTCCATGAGTATTTTAAACATAGTTTAAAAAGAGATATAGATTTGGGTGTTACTGAACTGTGCTTTTTATATTGTCATTTGAATATGAATGCATTCAGTGACCCAAGTGAGTTTATATTCCACCTCCTCCAGTTTAGATTATTTATAAGATAATTTTTTTTTTGTCAAAATAACACATTCTATCTAGAGAAAGCTAAATCAAGTACTTTAGTCCCTGCTTCCTTTTTCTTCTCCCTTACCCCCAAAATAAGACTATTCATATGGAAAACAAAATACAGGCTCTATTAGAACGGTATCATCTCTTATTTACTTCACAAAGCAGAATACAATATGGGTTGCTGAGAAATACAAATGAACTGTAATCCTCATCAGGTTTGGAAATAATGGATTCAGGCTAACATTTCCAGAAGAAATATGAAGGCAGTATTCTAAATTTCCTATTCTTTCCCAAATGAGTTTGCACAAAATGTGTCGCTAAGAAGACTAATGTGCCCATCACATAGTGAAATTTCCCACTTGCAAAATGAAAATGAAAAGTCTGCATTTTAGGATGGCGTATTTAAACACATGCACCATGCTGTGTGTACAGTAGGGAAAAGAAAGCTCCCCCTACTGGAGCATAACAAAGCCTCATTGCTCTCCTGCACCCCACGGCTCCGTCATATGCAGGAAGGCACAGAAACATATAGTCCTCCCATTATCCCGCACACAATCCTGGTTCTCTCATCAAAACATTGCATTTTCCTCATTTCAGTTAATTAAAGGACAGCTGGACATTTTGTTATTGCACCAGTCTCAGTTCTGTCTCGCTGAAATGGGGCATGTAAAAGGTCCTGATCCCAAAGCCACTTTTACCCGAGACAAACAATTTTAAAATCCGTGCCTCTGATGAAGAAGCTTGAAAAAAAAATCTTTAGAGTGTGCACATATATGTGCTTGTCTATGGTTTTCACAACACACATGAGAGAGAACATGTAGGTACACATATGTACACAGTTTAAAGATTATTTTTATTATTATTATTTTTGTGCGCGCGCGCGCGCGTGTGTGTGTGTGTGTGTGTGTGTGTGTGTGTATGTATGAAAGAATGAAAAAAGGAATCATATAATTGGTGAGTTGTTTTTAATGAGTGGATATTAGCATTTATTGGCAAATCTCTAGAAATATGAAGTTCAACATCTATTTTACTCTGTAAGCATAATAAGCTAATGTAAACTTGAGAGGTTTAGAGGTTTAGAGGCATAGCCAAACTGAATATAAAAACAATGCTTTTCATGACAATATATGAGGTGATATGTTTTAGCAAGTGGACAAATGGTTTATACTGAAAATAATTCTAATGAAAATTTTTTTCTCAAAAGATCTTATAAGCTTTTATTGTTAAAACTCTTGCTGTCTAGAGAAACATACCTATAGTTAACCAAATTTAAAGATATTTCACCCTAGCCAGTTTGGCTCAGTGCATAAGCATCGGCCTGAAGGATCCTGGGTTTGATTCCAATCAAGGGCACATGCCCGGGTTATGGGTCCCATACCCAGTAGGGGGCTTGCAAGAGGCAGCCAATCAATGATTTCCTCTCATCATTGATGCTTCTATCTCTCTCTCACTCTCCCTTCCTCTCTGAAATCAATAAAAAAATATTTTAAAAGTATTTCTACCAATTCCAGTAGGATGGGGCTTGCAGTGAGGATATTAAGCATATTCCTTTCATGGATTTGTGTTACTGACATGAGATCCTTTGGGGAGACTCCCCTCTCTCCAGGATCAGGTGGACATCCTGTACTAATGGGGAGACAAAATACAATTGGAAAAACTCTTGCAATTGAAATAGGTTCAATTATACTTCACCACTTTCAAGACAAGGCCCATATTTTCATTATTTTTCTTTTTTTTATATAAAATCTGGTTATTGTGGGTGATTCAGAATCAGTAAGTAAATAACATACTCTCATGGTTTATTTCTCCTCATTGGACCCAGTGTTCGGCAAACTCATTAGTCAACAGAGCCAAATATCAAGAGTACAACAATTGAAATTTCTTTTGAGAAACAAAAACCAACTTCTGCGCATGGACCACAAAGTTTCAATCGCACTGTATGTGTGCGCCTGCACATGGTATTTTGTGGAAGAGCCACACTCAAGGAGCCAAAGAGCCGCATGTGGCTTGTGAGCTGCAGTTTGCCGACTACTGGACTAAGCAAATGACCTGTTTCTAAAACAGCGTTAGTCTATCAACAAGAATAAAGCAGGCCTCTGGGCCTTAGGCAATGGAGATTTGGTCAGTAGGATTCCCACTTTTTAGAAATCTGACACATTACACTCACAATACTTTGAAAAACACTGATTGGATTTTGATCAGGTGATTTTAAACTCTAGGGAGTGTGTGAGTGTGAGGGGAGTGTCTGTTCTTGGCTATACCTGTAGATATCTGAAATGGAAGATTCTCTTTGCTCCTTTTCTTGAATCCTTTAATAGATTCAGGTACAACTATTTTTAGAAAAAGGTGTTTTGGTATGGCCATATTGCCTAAAAATTATCCTTGGTTTGAACTGCCACCACTTATGCTTATTTTTGACAAAATAACAGTTTTAGATTGAAAATAATTCAGACACATTTTTCTTCTCTCATTCTTGATTTTATTAGAAATAAAATATGAAAGATGCAACTTTTTCCAGAAGTGGACAAAATATGATTATGATCTGCAATAAAGGGGGGGAATATATAAATCCGACTTGCTACTCCTTTACAACTAGCACTGGGTTACCTCTTACAAAGGAAGAATGTACCTCTAAACTCACTACACTAGGTATGTTGAAACCCATAAAATTTCCAATTACTGCTTCAGAATTTATTGTGCACATATGGAAAATAATACTTGTAAAACAGAAAGGGGTTTGTGCCTTGTGCTGTCAATACTGTGAAGAATGGGGTGATTATAAAGCAAATTAACAATACTTTTAAATGTGCATTCACTTATCTTTCCAATTAAATCCTTGTTAAACAACTGCACAGACAGTAATGGTGCTTCTGCAAAGCACTGATCAAGACAGTTTTATTGTAATTTTTACTCTGTAACAATTAATCAAGTAGGCATTTTCTTTATTATTAAATTATTTAGTTAATAAATATTCTCAATTGGCTAACATATTTGTAGTTTACATGTTATTTTTGATTTTCCTATAGTAGAACATATTTGGGAGCATTTCCATTCTCAAACAGAGGGGCCATTAAAAGATGTGATTTTTAGAAATTCCTTTTCTCTAGAAGAATAACAGTGAACAAGAGAAGTCCTTGAAACTTTAGACCTTCAAAAACTCTAATTCAACCATTTTATTTTGCAGGGGAGGCAAACACATTGCTTTTAGCAGATAAGAAATAAGAGGTTTTGCTTTAAGGCATCTTTCTGTTAGGGTAAGCATGAAAATTAGCATTTTAAAAGTTCATTAATGCCAATTACAGACTTCTAGGTAAGGAAGCTGCATTATAGTTAACATTTTTTTTTCTTATCCTAGTAAGATGAAAAGTACCTGAGTATTGTTTCTTTTATAGACATACAAGGTGATATAGTTTCAGAAACTGATACAAAAATATCTAGAAGTATTTTTTCCATTTTTAAATTTCCATTTTTTTGCAATTTTGAGATTTGCATTTATTTATTTAGCTAATATGCTTCACTATTAAAGTTCTTTAAATGGCTCCTTATATAGCCTTTTGTGTTTTAGCTATACTTTGTATTTTTTAAAAATTTCATTAGGAGGAATTCTTAGGAAACTACATCAGTAGTGAGACCAGTGATCTCAGACATTACACCTGGCATTAGAATTCAAGAGGGCTTATATTAATTCAGAAGTAAGAGTAAACATGTTGAGTCATAAAAAGGAAATTTCTGGCAAGGCTAGCTTTAGGGTTGTCTAAGTAATGTGTGATATGAGGTTAGTCAACATTACTTGTTGAAAATGCCATACGTGGTAAGTTGATAGTCTCAACATTGGCCTGATTATCAGAGGCCCCTCATTTATGCTTCCAAGGAGTAGTAGAGAGCCTGAACTAGTTTATTCAAATTAACACATTGTCACCTTGGGAAAATCTGAGCAGACTCTTGGGAGATGAGGATGATAAAATTTAATAGAGAATAAGGGAAAAGGGAGAGGCAGATAAAGAATGGAGAAGATGGGTGCTTTAGGTATAAATAGGGAAAACTGGGGTTCATTAAGACACAGTATCTTGAAGGTATCAGGAATGAGGACAGGTTGACCTAAAGACCCCAAAGTCACTGTTGGCCACTCTAACTTTTGGTTAATAAATGACTTCTAGTTTCAAGTCAGGTAGATCTCTGGGGATAAAATTGTAATGTTGATGCCAAGGTATACACTTCTCCTGGCTGAGTATTTGACAAACATAAATAAGATGTTCTTACAGGACCAACTTTATTGAGAACATTGGCAATGATGGGCATAATGGGGAATCCAGAGGTAACTATGAAATACATCTTGTCCTTGAACACCTAACAGTCAAGGAAAGATATGTGATATGAAATAGACTAAAACAAGTGCTGAAATGCAGGGACAAAATGTTATGGGAACACACTCGAAAAGAAGCTAGTTTCTGTTGAGATTTATTTCCGGAATCATGAGATTTGTTTTAAGAAGATGAGTTTATCAGTTAGCAAAAACAATGATGGTGAGTTTCTTGCTCAGAAAAAGAGATATGTTATTCCTTCTATTGAAATCAATCAAATAATAACATACAGACATACCGTATTTTTCGGACCATAAGATGCTCCGCACCATAAGACGCACCAGTTTTTAGAGAAGGGAAATGAAGAAAAAAAGATTCTGAAACAAATAGTGTCCTAAAATATTTTATGTGCATTAAAACCCAACATCACAGTCATAAACACATGTAATCAACCCTGTAAAGTAAACAGCAGCATTTAGAACCATTTTAGAGCCGGGCAAGCACACAGAGACCACACAGAGCCGGGCAAGTAAACAAACTTTTTTTTTAAAGTATATGTGTAGGCTATATTTGGACCATAAGACACAGGGACTTTTTCCCCCCACTTCTGGGGGGAAAAAAGTGCGTCTTATGGTCCGAAAAATACGGTAATCCAGCTCCAATGGCTAATGGAACATTGAATCCCAACATCTTGAGCACAGAAAGGAGAGTGCATCCACTATGGTTGCCAGAATATGAGAGGAACAGCCCTAACTGGTTTGGCTCAGTTGACTCAAGGGTCCCAGGTTAGATTCTGGTCAAGGGCATGTACCTTGGTTGTGGGCACATCCCCAGTCGGGGTGTGCAAGAGGCAGCTGATTGATGTTTCTCTATCATTGATGTTTCTCTCTCTCCCTCTCCTTTCCTCTCTGTAAAAAAAAAAAAAAGTCAATAAAATATATTTTAAAAAAATTAACAGGAAGGGAGAGAAGGGCACATATTAAGGAGAAATGTAAAATGGAGTGAAGAGGCCATAAAAAGACAATCTCAAGAAATGTAAAAGGCGAGGAGATGTAGAATCAATAAGAAAGGCTGCTATTTAAGCAAAATTATTACAATGGGTACTTTTATAATCTCACAGACATTATGTTCAGTTGACTATTGGACTCCCTGCTGGCCCAAAGAGCCTCCACAATGAAAACCAGGTGTTAGATGACCAGAACTAGGCTTCAAATCCCATATTTGTCTCTAGATTAGTATGATACACACAGTCTTCTCAAATTATCAGCTGAATGGACAAATGCCACTTTCAGCAATTCACTTAACCTCATAGAGACTTTTGTTCATCTGTGAAGTGGACAGCTTTCTTAAGAAGATCCTGTGAGACAGCATTTAAAATGCTTTAGACAATTCAAGTGCTGACATGCTTTTGACATGCTCTAAGGAGTAAATGCCATTCTCTTGAAGAAGATTTATCTAAGTCTATAAAACAAAATATATCTCTTTTCTTATTTCAAAAGTAGTATGTGTTCATTTTAGAAAATTAGAAAGCTATTTGGAAAAAAAATGAGATAATAAAAATTATCAGTACTGATTCTTAACATTTTATGCATCTCTTGCCATTGTGTCTGAAATGGAGTTCAGCAATAACAGTGAAACAGACCACTTTGAGGCTGATTTCTACCTAACATGTGCACAATGCCTCACCTTTTTTAGAAAGAAATTGCCCAAACATGGGCCTAATCTAGAAATTTATTAAAATGTGTAGAGATTCTATCAACTACAAGCTATTATTCCAGGCGCAGTGGAACAAACAGACTTAAAAATATATGATCTCTGTTCTTAAGTATTCAGTATGTTAAGGACATAAGATATTCACATATTTTTTTTTGCTAATGATATAAGACAACATATACAATATAAGATTATTGTGTATTGAGTAGCTGAACTGGACAGTATAGCATTTAAAAATTTGAGTTATGTTTAAATAATTCAAGGAGGACATGAGATTAGCTCTTTATAAAGTATTTTTTACAGTAGAAGGCCATATACCTCATTATATTATAATAAATGTCTCTATTAAGGGGATTGTGAGGGACTCGTTTCAATATAACTTCCATTTTTACATGGTGTAGCATAGTCTAATGTAATAAGTTCATTATTTCATGTTATTGACTCATCCCAAGAGAACAGAGAGTCTTACTTTAAAGAAAATTGCTATGGGAAGGTTATGCAACTCAGATAAGACAACACAGTTATTAAGAGATGACAGGGAAATTGACCTAGATTTTCTAACTTTGGGGTCAGTGTTATCATTACACCTTATTATCTAAAGAAAATGACTAAAAACCTTATGAAAAATTAAACAAATTGGAATATGGAGTTTACCTCATATAAATCAGTCACCATTATTATATTTTGACTGAACTACTGTAACTACCTCCTAACTGTTCCCCTATTTCTACTCTTGGTGTCTACAATTTATTATTCTCATAAAAACCAGAAAGATTAAAAAAATAATATCACATGATTTTCTGATTACCATTCCCTTCCACCACAGTGACTCAGAATGAAAGACAAAATTTTTTATTTTGATTCACAAGGGCCTTGCTGGGCTGGCTTTGCCCAAGCCTGACCTCCTAATCTCATACAGGCCTTCTTTGCCTGGGACCAGTTACCCTCTGCCTGCTCTGCTCTCACCTTACATTTCCTTCCTTTCAGGACAGGTCTCCTATTCAAAGAGACTTCTCAAATCATCAAATCTAAGGAGCACCCCTCTCATCCACATCTCTATCGTGCTATGTTATCTCAATTTTTACATGACCTATAAGTGTGTTGTTTACTTGCTTATTATCTATCTCTTGACACTAAAATGAGCACTTTATCGCATCTTGATTCCCCAGTACGTAGAAAGAGGTTGGCCTACAGAAGCTTTTCAACAAATATTTTTGGTTGACTAGCTCTCCATTTGAAGTTTTCCTTAGGAAAATTAAAGCCTTACTTTATGCTTTAAACTAAGTTTCCTCTTCTCTTGATTCTTCTCATATACTCTGCAGTTTGTATTACATTTGAGCCATGACAAGACCAGCTAAGTCACTGGCAATTTGAGCCAGGAGTGTCCTTTGGCAGATTGAAATGGAGCTGGCAAGACCTTGGCAATAAGCAATGTCACTGAGACAGATCACATTCTGGAAATTCACATAAGCAGGTGACAGTCCTGACTGTGGTCTTACTACCACCTGAGTTGGGAGTCATCCATTACTTGGGCCATCTTTCTTAACTAATGGACCAGAATGTTAGGGCTGGCTCTGGTCTTCCAATTTGACACTTGCCTTCTCTTTTTGCCAAGTCTTCCCTTTGTGGTCCATGTTAAACAGTCATATCAAGACCTCAAGTGGAGGTGGAGGTAGGAGAGGTATATGGTTCACTGGACTGGCTGGACAAAGATTCTCAAAGTCTAAAGATTTTCTTTCTTAAGGCTATATTTCCTTCTGGTCCTAAAAGCTAAAGGTTACATTTGATTAGGGCCTAATATTCACTGGTGGTCCAACATTATTTATTAATTCACTTATTAAATTCATTCATATTTCAACAAATATTTGTTTGAAGGCTGCTCTGTGCAATAGGAACAGAAGATATTTAGGTGAACAAATCAAGCAAAGTCTTGCTCATACGGAGGGAGACTCCAGTGTAGGGAGGGAAACAGGCACTGGAGTAACAAATAAAGAAGCAAGGCAGTTTCAGGTAGCATGTGTTCTGAAGACAAGAAAACAAGATACTGGGCGGAGAGTGGCTGGCAAGGTAGGGTGGGTATGTTTCAGGTGTGTTAGTCAAGGAAAGCCTTGCTTAGGTGACTTGTATGTTGACAAGAGTGAGTCTTGTGAAGGTCTGAGGAAGCATATTTTAGGTAGACACTAGCAAAAGCCAAAGACAGGAGCTTGATGTGCCTGATAAAGAAAGTTAGTCAGGGTGATGGAAAAATAACGAGATGTATAATAGGAGAGAGGTATGTACTGAGATCAGAGAAGTAGAAAGAAGAACCTGAAGGACTGCAGATCCTGGTATTTTCTCATTAATTTACATTCAATAAGTCAGCAGTTTTCTGCGTTGTTGAATTGGAATAGACATGGACATAAAAGCTCTACACCAACGAGAATATCATTTGTTGTATTTGCTGCTGTATTTCCAACATCCTGCATGTCTCCTGGCACATAGTATGAGCTTTTCAGGTATCTGTCAATGAATGAATGATATAAAAGCCAAAAGCTTATTTCATGGAGCTCACCCCTCAGTTCCATATAGTGCCTGATGTGCTGGGACCCTCAGAGGGGAGCAGAGCTGATAGGGATACCGATACCTGCCACTCCTTCTCCAGTGGGCCCATGAATGTGAGGGCATGAAAGAAAATGGGTTTTAAAGTTTGTGTGAGACGAAGTCATCAGATTTTCATTTGACCATTACTTCAGCCTCTGCATTTATAAACCTTGGACAATTACTTTTTAGGGTGTTCATGGGAACTTGAAAAATTCCTTCCTGACCTGGCACTATTATTGCTTTTCCTTTTGAGAAGCAGCTTTGAGGTGATGCGAATACATTTTTTTTCCATAGCACACTTTTGTTAGAAAGTGCTTTGAAACTACATGGAACATTTTGAAAACGAGGTGCTATGTAAATATATGTGAGTCACTGGAGCTGTAATTACCAGCAACAGGGACTTCCTATGCATAAACAAACAAAAGCATACTATCAAAATTCAAGGCATGGGCTAATAAGAGCAGTTAACAATAGTTTTGTTACTATTTATCCAATTTTGCTTTTCTCTCTACCTCCTCATTCCCAACCTTTGGAGAGCCAAGATGGCAAGCCGGCTTATGCCACTCCTCCCAATGTCATGGCTGATGTGTCCATTGTTAATACCAGAATTTGCTGAGGAGCAGTAAGTCATCTCCTCTCAAGCTTTGTCTTAGAGAAGGAGAGAATGGGGATCCAGGATTCTCTACTCTTCGTTTCTGTCCCATGATTCTTCAGTCTAAAATCAAGTGGTAAATTATGAGTCTGAAGCGAAATATAATGTAGAATATAACCTGACATTTTTTAGTGAGACATGAGAAATGGCACATAACACAATCTACCAAGGAGACTATTTGCTATTAGAAGTTTATTATTCTTTTGTTTTATTGGAGAAAAATTTTTATTCAGTTCATACAGAGTCCTGGTCGCTTTTCTATGGTGGGGATACATAGGTGAATCTAACTTCCTATTTTTTTATGAAGTCACGGGCAGTTAGGGGTTATTTACTAAAAGGACATTTTTAAATGAGGTTTTCTCTTAGAAAAGAGTCACACAGACTGGTATTATAGTATTATAATATAGTATTATAAGGAGAATAAGTGGCTTTGATTCTTTGATGTTAAAGAAGAAAATGTCTCTCTGCCCCCTCCCTCACAGTAAATTGAATCCAGCAACCAGCAATATATTCTTCAGAGTAAATCTAAAATGAGTTCACTGTCTGGCTTCAGAACATATTAATTTTGTGGTCTCAGAAAAGTTACTTAATCTTTCTGAGCCATGGTTTTCTTGTGTGAATAATGTGAATAATAAAGTGTATCTAACTTGCAAACTTTCATGAGGGTTAGAGATAATCCTAAAGTTGCATACCTGCCATATAGTAGATTCTCAATTAAATGCTAGCTATCATTAGCCTCAGCATTACTCTTACATTTTAAAACATTATTTACCTCTTAGTTTTGCTAGGAAATCCTTAGGCAAAACATCTTTCCATTTATCCCAGAATCTACAACATTAAAAAAGGATTGCAGCTTTGAAAAATATGTCAGTGATTTGAATCATACTAATAAGATACCTGTTACATCCATGGCATTTTTAGTTATATACCAAATCATGACTTGGAGTTTATAAAAATTAGGGAACATCAATACATTAATCAATAGAAGAAAAAAAAAACCCACCAAAAAATAAACAAAAAAACAAAAAAACAAACAACCAACCAAATAAGCAAACAAATCTTGCATCACTAGAAAACTGTTTTAAAAAAGGTTCATAATTTATTTCTGCTTTAATCAAACAAAGATTTCATATGGCTTGTCAGTCATGTGTCCACTAGATAGCCAGAATAAAACTAGTCAGTTATTATTCAGGCTTCCTAAATCTGGCTGTGCATGTGACTCAACTAAGGAGTTTTTCTTTTAAAATACATGCTTATCATTCCAACCCCAGACTTCTTACATCAGAGTTTCTATTACTGACCTCCAAAATCCGTCCCCCTCAGAAAAAGAAAGAAAGAAAGGAAGGAAGGAAGGAAGGAAGGAAGGAAGGAAGGAAGGAAGGAAGGAAGGAAGGAAGGAAGAAAGAAAGAAAGAAAGAAAGAAAGAAAGAAAGAAAGAAAGAAAGAAAGAAAGAAAAACTTTATTTTTGAAAAGCTCCACCACTTAATTCTTGTGGTAGACACACTTTAAGGTGAGCTCAATCATTCCCTCCTCCTTGGGTTTATGCTTTGTGCAATCTCCTCCCCAGGAATGGAAAGGAACTGAGATTTGCTTCTAACCATCATAATGCACCAAAGATAATGAGTTACAGCCTTCATAATTATCTTACACAAGATGATAACTTCTGCTTTAGCTACTAGTTTCTCATCCTTGTGGCCTTGATGAAGCCAGCTGGCATGCTGTGAGAGCCTATGAAGAGTCCACAAGGCCTTTAGACCAGTGTTTTTCAACCTTTTTTGGGCAAAGGCACACTTGTTTCATGAAAAAAGTCACGAGGCACACCACCATTAGAAAATGTTAAAAAATTTAACTCTGTGCCTATATTGACTATATATAAAGTAATTCTCTTGAATAGGAATCAAATAAACACAAAGAAAGTATTTTATAATTACTTTGTTATGAAATATTAAGTAAACAAAATAGTGAAAAATTATAAAATTCTTGTCTTGTCTGCACCTACGGCACACCAGGCAACATCTCGCGGCACACTAGTGTGCCGCGGAACAGCGGTTGAAAACGCTGCTTTAGACAATAGTTAGTAATGTGGAGACCTTAAATTAAAAAACCCACAAGGAATAAATCCTGACAACAATCATGTGAGCTTGTCCTCCATCGAGCCGCCAGATGAGAACCCACCCTAGACCAACTCCTTGTTTGTAGTCTTATAGAGTATTCAGCCAATCCTTTCCCAGACTTCTGACCCAGAAAAACCAGGAGATAATAAGTCAGTGATTACATTGTTATGCAGCAATATATAACCAATACAATTCTGAAATAGTCAGGGTTGGGAGTCAGTGCTGTATAGAACATAGAGAAGAAGTAAGTTTAGTGAATTACCCCACAAATTTTAGTAGATTTCATTCACTGTCTACAATGATTTGGGGCTATTCTTTTGGAATATGGAGTCCCCCAAAAGCCTACTGATAACATAAAACTAAATTTCTTTTTTGTGCCCAGAAACCCAGAAGTCTTATGAGTTTGACTAGTAATGAGATGACCCACTGGATAACAGAGAGTCTCCAAAGCTTTCCTGTAGTTGGTTTTTCATCCTAATAAAGAATCTAAATATCATCAAAGAAAATTCAGTCACTTGGAAGTCAGAAACCATACTTGATTATTAATATTAAGTGTTATGTTTAGATTGAGAAAACAAAGTAATACTGATCTGATTTTAACTAAATATTAAAGTCACTGGGTTGACTCAGAATTTTTAAAGTCCTCACATTTTCATTATCATTCCTATTTTGGAAATGAAGAGTCTGCAATTCAAAGGGGTTGTTAAAATAGTTTCTATTAGAATCACAAATAGGTCAGAATAGAGACAAAGAGGCAGTTCCATTGATTCTTACCCAGTGCTTTCTTCCCACTGGATGGTCTCTGCCTTTAATTGTTCACCACAGCATTAGGTCAGGCCTATTGCTTGGTAAGTAATAAATTATAAAACACAATTTATAATAAACATATGTTATAATTTTGGTTTAAACAGGCAGTCGGAATTTGTGTACACTGGAGACTAGAAATATTCAGGAAGTTGTTATTAGAATATTAAGTAGAAACTAAAAACTGTATAAATATGTATGAATGTGAAAAGCTTATTTGTTTGAGCTCTATGCTCAGCATTATTTACTAACGACAATACATTTCCTTAAGAAGGTAGAAAGCAATACATTTTTGCCATCAGTAGTTTTTGAGCTCCCTGATTTGATGTAGCTGAAAAAATGAGGTCTAAGAAAGTTTCCAAAGCCCAGAACAATGTTAAAGTCATGCTCTTTTACAATCAAGTGATCTTTTTAGCTTTAATGGGAAAAATACATCATTGTTAAACATAATCTCGTCACATGGCAGCCAGAAAGGTGCAATATCCATGATTTGACTTACCAAAAAACCGCCCCACAGAATGGAATAAAGAGCAAATACAGTTTGTTTTGTTGCTGCTGTGGTTGATGGTGAGAGTGAAGTAGGCTTAAGGAAACACCTCATTTTGAAAATAATAAGAGGGATACATGAACACACTTAATGGAAAAATGACTGGACTTGATATGAGTGCTATTTTATGAGAACAGAACTAGAAGTTTTGAAATCCTTTCCCAAATCTTTTTCTGTTTCATCCACTCACTTATTTCATGATGAAACTGCCTATTGTTTACATTCTTTCTTTCCTCTTTATTCAATTTTCAATAATATGAAAAGCATAGGGATAGCCACAAAAGTTAATGCTTTGCTTTGTGGTATAAATCTAAATAAAAGTAGTTTAGATATAGTTGATAATAAAAAGTTGTTTCTATAATAGTTTATTTTCAATGCAACTTATTCTTAGCATGCCCAAAATAAGCAAATTCATCTCTTTAAGCCAATATTTAATGTGGATTAGTATGCCAATAAGATCTGGGTGAATTAAAAATATGCAAAGTGCAAGACTGAAAATTAATAGGGGAAAAAACTCTTCCATTGAAAACACACACAATCATATGCACATACACACATACACCCCCCTCCTCCACACACACACACCCAATTAAGATTCTTGGCCATGTAGACAGATCTATGACATTTAGATGTTTTGTTCCTCCTTGTGTGAAAAGCAGAGGAGAGTGTTCCTAGAATCTTACCCTCCCCACTTAAAAAAATATATATATATGGAAAACATGTCTACAATCCTGATAAGAAGCAATTTCTCTCCATCTGAGAAATAGAGGGAATATTTGTTACTGTTTACAAGGCACCACCCATCTAGAAAATTCTGGTTCTGCTCTTTATGCCTGCCTCATGGTTCTCCCATTGGATCATGGGCCTGAGAAGCTTCATAGCTGATGTTTTCTGAAAAGGATGCTGGTTTACCTTCTCCCCGTTTTAGAAGGTAAAGAGGATGTCTAAGAAATACCACTGAGAGTCCGAACTGAATTTAGAGTCGGAGCAAAAAGCCTAGATGTGCAGCTGGAACCAGAGTGTTGATGTGCGGAGGAGGGAAATGCAGCCGGGTGGGATTTCCAAGACCCACTGACGGAAGTTCACAGGGCAGTCACGCAACATCCTTCACACTGAAGCCTGTCCTTGGACCCTCAGGGAAGAAAACCATCGGGTCACAGTTCATTCTGAAAAATCAACTCAGTGTCTCAGGCTGATGACAAGCTGACATCTAAGGTCCTGGATAAGCGTTCTATGGGGATGCCCTCATAGAGCGAGAAAGTTGCATCAGCAGAATGTTACTGACGGCTGTCACCAATACACCAAACAGGGCAGAGCACTGCTCGCTAATGCACCGACAGCCCCGTAAATTGAGAATCCTGATGCCTTTCCTGAAGGCTGCAACAGAATATTGTGTTAAAGCAGCTTCTTGGTCCAAAGGTAGGTGGCTTTTTAAAGCCCCTCAGAGAACAGCAGTGTCAGGCTTATTCCTATCCTAACAACAATGCTTGATTTTTCCTAGGCATCTCTCGTGAACAGTTTTAGCTAAACTCCTATGTCAGCACTTGTCACTTATAAGCCAGAAAGCAGGTGTAAACAGAAAGTCACTTATAGATGTGTGTAGCACAGAAAGGCTGATCTTTACTTGTACCCTAGTAAGGCAGTAACTAATAGCTAAGGAAGGAAAAATGCTGATCTTCACATAGGCTCTGAACCAGAGACCTGGGTCCTGGCTCCCTCACTTGTTGTATGGCCTTAGGATATCATCTAACATCCCTGAACCTCAGTTTCCGCATCTTTAAAATGGGAACAATCATAGTACCTATTCTATGGGATGGTAGAAAGGATTCAATTAAATTGTATACATAAAGCACTTGGTACAGTGCCTGCCACCCAATAAATTATGAAAAATGTTAGCTACTTTTATAATAATAACTATTATTATTATCAGTTATAATTAGGAACTGCTTTTCAAAAGTGATCACTTTGAATTTACAATAACTTGTATGCCATCTGATCTGGAAGTATAATAAGGGTGTACAATTCCTACCGATTTAGTGAGTCAAACAGAAAACCAAAACAAATTGAATCATTCAACTGGTGAATTTAGAATTGCTGATGATTATAGCATTCAAGAAAGTTAGAGAAATACAAAAGTTGCAACTGAACTCTTCTTGAAAATCCCCCAAATCAGTTTTCATTTTTCTGGCCTAATGGTGGGTAAGGCCTGTTCATTTTAAACATGTATATTTAGACCTTCTAAAAAAGAAACATTGTGGAATATGGACAGAGAAGAGATGAAAGGTGTTAAAACAAAGAGAACATGCCAAAATTATTCATGTTCCATCTCTGAATACAGAAAAGAATGCATTGCATTCACATATCGCTTTATGCTTTTTATGGAATGATCACCACATTGCCACTTCATTTCATTGTGTGTGTGTGCGCGCGCGCGCGCACACACACACACACACACACACACACACACACACACACACAGAAGACTGTGATGTACGCATCCACCTCTTTGAATCCCAGCACAGATTCTCTTCTAAGTCAGCTCTGCTGTCAGAGTCCAGGTTGCATGCAGATGGAGGGGAAGGTATGCTGTTTGTACCAAAGTCGTGGGTCCACTCCAAAAATTTCATTCAAAGGATAATCTGATTGGCAAAACTTGAGAGAGGCTGGTATATACATTTCTTTTATCATCTAATTCAAAAAAACTCCACAACACAACTTGGATACAACCACCGTATCAAAGGTCCTAATGTAAAATAATTTGTGTTGAGCGTGTTGCATTCTGACAGTGCTATAAACCAGGAAGACAGTTTACTGACAATTCTGTGCTACCAGATACCAACCCAGGCCTCTGTCCAGCTTTACGTTGTCAACTCTTATGGAAACATGAGCAGTTACACAGCCTCAAAGGATGCTGAAGTTTGGATTGCAAAAGACAAGATGGACAGATTTTGTATGTTCACTGCAGATTTTTTTTCTTGCCTTTTCAAACTGCTGAGCATAATTTTTTTTAAGGCAGGAAATGCAACTAGTGTTTGTTTCTACCATGGCTTCTGTTTTGAGATTTCTTCTTTGTAGAAGAAATGTGTTGCCCAGCTGTCTAGAATTCCAATCAGGATATGGTTTCAGTATGAAATATATTGCAAAAGCAATTTTAGCTGGTTATAAACATGAATGAAAATAAGGCCGGGGCTATTTTATCTAATTTTTACCTACAGAGGGGGTGCTTGGGTCAGTCTAATGGGGACAATATGAGCAACTGAGGTAAAACCTAGTTCTATTTTTCCCCCCAAGAAGAAGAGTAATTGTGAAAGGCAAAGGTGTGCATTAGTGAGTAAGCAATCTTCTAAGAAGATTCTCAGAAATGAGTCATGTGGCCACTGGTTAAAAGTACTGCTGTCAATGCTTAAAAGGGTGATTCAACCCGAGTTGAACTGCTAGAGAGTTAATGATTCTCAGTAATACAATTTCTATGTGCAGCACACACATGTAATTCAATAAACGTTAATTAAGAATTTCCTCTATGGAGATCCTTGGCTAACTGGTTAATAGAGGAAGATTCAAGGGTGAGTCTGGTCTTACCTATTAGGTGTATTGAGATTTGTGTAAGGAGCAGATGTTTCAACCAATATCCTATTTTTTTAATCCAAACTTTCATATTTTAGTGCTTGCAAAACATAATCACTGTGTACATTTTATAACACTCTCTCCAAAAGATGGCATTATATCTCTGGGTATTGTAGGACATGAAATTTTAGAAGTTACATGAGTATGTACTATAGTAAATTCAACTGTCCAGTGAAATATGGACCCAGGAAGAAATTATTTCTAAGTTGGCCTTGAAAACTAAGGAATAATTTACTATGTAGGAAGATTTGTAATGATATCACATTATTGCTTTCACTTGTAATTCTTTAGGTGTATATGCATTTCCTAATGTTTAAACCATTTACTCATTGATATATATTTTTTCTAACATCTATGATTTTGGCTCTTATGTTTTCTATCATTCAGTTACTCATTTATTTATCAACATATATCAAGTGTCTGTTGTATCCCAGTAATACTTTTAGAAGTTAGGTTATTTTTCTTGTTTTTATTCTTTCATTATTCTCTTCTCCATTATTTTTAAAATACCTATATATTTTTATTGATTTCATAGAGGAAGAGAGAGAAACATTGATAATGACAGAGAATCATTGATTGGATGCTTCCTACATGCCCTCTACTGGGGATCAAGCCTGAAACCAGGGCATGTGTCCTGACTAGGAATCAAACCATAACCTGGGTCATAAGTTAATGTTCAACCACTGAGCCACACCAGCCAGGCCTCCACTCCATTTTTAGTTTGCCATATTCCTGTCATTATTTCTTTTACATAAACTATTATTTGGTCCCTCTATTCTATTTAGTGTCATGTAAAGTACCTTTTGCTTCTGGTAATACTTGTTTACATTTTTAACTTTCTTTTTCTCTCTTCAAACTTTTATCTATTATTATACATTATCAATGCCTACAGCATAGAATTAGAAATATTGGTAGAGATGAAACTACTAAAAAAAATCTCTGAAGTGAAGAAATCACTTACCTTGGTTGACGATAAATCTTAGTTTCTGTATTGTTGCCAGATTGCCACTAACTCGATATATTCCATCAACATCTAGACCTGAAAATAAAAATGCATGCTTTATATTTGCTGATATAGAAACTGAGATGGCAAAAGAAAACATAATAAATATGGGAAGACAGATGTAAATCAAATACCTTCCTCACAAACATATTTCTATGTCCTAAACCAAGCAATCTTCAGTATTTTAATCCCAAAAGACTAATCATGAACTTCAGTGACAGTTAATGGTCAACAAACTTGAATCTAGTTGAAGCATAAAAGAGCAGTAGGTAGCATGGGATTTCACAGTATAGTTCAGATTCATTCCTAAGGAAAATATAGGCATAGGCATAAAATTGAGGGGGAGGGCAGGGAATAAGAACATTCATGTATTATTGCCCCTTGTTGGAAAGACAGAATAACCCAAGCCATTTGTAAAGTCTTAGGTTTTTCCTTCCTTCCTTCCTCCCTCTCTCCTTTCCTCCTCTTATCTCCCTTTTTCTCTTATCCCCTCCCTCCAGTTTCTATCCCATCCCGTCCTATCCTAGCCTACCCTGTCCTGTCCTATCCTATCCTGTTCTAGTCCATTCTCATTTTCCAGTGCCACAACAGCATGACATATATTGACCTGGTTATTTCAAACTGCAGTATACAATTTTTATTCCAGATGTATAATTACTTTGACATTTCTAGTGCATTACAGGTAAGGGGTGCTCTGTTATGGGAGAAAAATAAAATAAAATGAATCCTTGACAAAATGGCAAAATTTGTTCCAGATTATTTTAACACTGGTCCCATCTATAATTCAAAATAAGGTATGCTGGCATTGGCTTTAGATGACCAACCACTTGTTTCCCACACATCTGTTACAACTGCTAGTGATTTCTAACACTAGGTCATCAAAATGATGAAGAAACAGGAAAATTAAAAGAGAAACACATTCAAACACTCTCATCATCCCTAAAAATGTTGATAATACAATTTTAATGCCAAGAGTATATATTATCTGATGTGTCTGTGCTCTTGGAGAGGCCTGGGTGAGAATGCCAGCAATGCAGAGGTCATGGACTCAGCAGTTTCTCTAGGTGGTACAGCACCATGGCTGAACATTGTAATTTGCTATCCTAAGTATTAAAAACATTGGTGGAAGTTATTGTGATAGTGTAGCAGAATCAAGGCTCTGTAAAGCTTAGCTGACATAAAATGAGCTTCTTTATTAATTTAACATGGCTTTTTTTTTTTTTTTTTTTTTTTTTTTTTTTTTACATTTACTGTAGGAAGTGTCTGTCATTGTACAAAGTATTTCATCAGTGGGTTAGGGTAGAATCACATGACATGTAATACTGGTAGTAACAGCATAATTCAAAACAAAAATGTTCTTTATTTTTATTTTAGTTAGTATTATTACTTTTGAATCACTCGTTATTTTTATAAGACTTTACCTTTTTAGGGCAGTTTTAGATTTATAGCAAAATCAACAGGGAAGTACAGAGATTTCCTCTGCCCCCACACAAGCATAGTCTCTCCCATTTCAACATCCTTCCGCCAGAGTAGCACACTTATTAAAACTGGTGAGCCTACATTGATACATCATAATCATTCAAAGTCCCCTGTTTACATTAGGATTCAATCTTGCTGTATATTCTATAATTTTAAACAGATGCATAATGACATGTATCCACCATGATAGTATCACACAAAATATGTTCACCATCTCAAATGTTCTTCTGCCCCACCTAATCATCCTCACAATGGTTCTTACCCTTCCACGTAGCAAAGAATGGAATAACTTGGGATAACGTCATTAAAATTGAATAGTTAGTAGCAAATGTATTAGTTGGTGTGATTTAAAATATGTATATTGCTATTGGTTTCAACAAGAAAGAGAGAGGGAGAGAGATAGAAACATCAAGGATAAGAGACAATCATTGATTGGCTGTCTTCTGCATGTCCCACACTGGAGATTGAGCCACAACCTGCACATGTGCCCTGACTGGGAATCAAACCATGACCTCCTTCATAGGTCTATGCTTAAACACTGAGCAACACCAGCTGGGCTAATTGGTGTGATCTTTGCAGTTCTAGAATAATCTAATAATAAGTTACCAAGTCTGTCCTTTTCTGAGAACTATGAATATGTGAGGAATTAGAATAAGTTTGGACACCTACTTGTGTGTATTGAAAGTGTTTAAGACATATTAATAAGAAAAACCAATACATTCTTCTTTCCTGATGAACAGAATAGCTCCATTAATCAAAAGTACTCCAGTATGTTTGCTTTTAAGTATACTGTACACTTGACAACTTAAATGTGACAATTATCTTAATTATTATTTTTTTAATATTTGATTCCTAATCTTGGTATAGAACCATGCTGGTATTCAATTTTTGCACAATGACTCAGAACTTTATAATTTATTAACAATTTCTTTCTTGCTTTCTTGCTTTGGTGGGATTTGGTACTTAGTTTTAAATATAAATTCTAAGTAATGTAATATATTTTAAAAATATTAAACCTAGCATTCAAGTAAGTGTGTGCTTTCAAAGTTTTCCCCATTGGGAGTATGCTTGATTTTTCTGAACATGTAGTTGTTAAGGAAAGTATTTTGGAATTCCCTTAAGTCACCTTTACAGGCTCCATATTGTCGATAGAAAAATGGCCATGATGGCAAGTTCAGCGACTTTGGTAATGGTTTTGAATTTGGAAGTAGTCAAGAGCCATTCAGAACCACAAGTAGTGAACACTGTCATCTGGCTTGCCAATACAAACCATGTTTGGCCAAAAGAAAGTGGTCCTGTGTTTTTTCCATGAATTATGTTACTCAGAAGGAATTTGAGTAACAGAATATTTTAGAAAATAAAAACATCAATGAAATATATAGATCTACATTCTCCAAATAAAAATTGTTTTCTAAAGAATTAGTCAAATTAGCCCTACTTAAAATAATACTTAAAGATGAGATGTCAAATCTACAAAAAAATGAGAAAAATTACTATACATATTTTTATATGTATTTAATGTTTGTTTTCTTAATTAGTTGGACCCTTAGCAGAGGTTAATAGTAAATACAATTACTTGAATTCCCACATATTCTTATTGTAAGGAGGACCCTTCTTAAATCTCACTTTAACATTCATCTTCCTTCATAGGAGATACAAAATAAAGTGCATTTGTATTCTGAAGCTAGGACTTTTCCTTTTCTAATATTGTTTTATATTATTGAAATGCATATGCATATGTTATCAAAAGTTATAAACTAAATTTCAATTACTGAAATTCCTCAGTATAAATTTACATAAGAAGTACCCCCTTGGTTTACCATAAATTTCAGTGGAAGTTTTTTTTTTAGGTTTTTTTTTTTTTTTTTTTAGTTTTTGTTTTTAAGTTCAGTAATCAAAAACATTTGAAAGAGCAGTATGTTAGATATATTATGTATGAGCAATTGAAAAGCATTATACTGTTTAAACAAAGCAGCTTCATACTAAATTAATAACTCAATTTTGGGGGGATAAAACGGAGAAGGGCAGGGAATGACGACAGGGAGGGTAACTCAGACCAGTGCCACCACTGTGGTCATAGAACTAAGTCACAGCAGAGAAAGTGCTTTGTGGCTTACATAAAAACCAGAAAGTAAAAGGGAGTAAAGCAAACCATATTGGATGCAATTTAAGTCTAACTTGACACAACTTCCAAGCCCTTCAGACTCAGAGATATTCATACTATTTATCTTGTGAAGGATAACAGTCTCTGACATTAGTAGCTCCTGCTTTAAATGGCTCATGCTCCCCTGCTATCATACTTTTTACATTACATAAATAGAGTGAAAATGACAAAGTACATATTAAAAAGGAGTGTATTACATTTTGCAAAATAATCTGGAACATATCAGTGCATTTTAGCAGTTATAAATTATATAGGGGAGGTCTTGAAGTTGATTAGCTTTCCCCTGAAAGGTTCACAGAATGGCAAACCTAAAATCCTGGGAATATTCCCCAAATTGCAATGACTCACGTGCCATCCTCTTTTTTGCTCCAAGAACTTTAAAAGTTATGCCAAACCAAACCAATGTAAATTGGTGGATTTGGACATCCTTTTCATGACCACATTATCCTTGCTGGATTGGAAACTACTTATTTTGGAAATATAATTAGACCTCTTACGATTTTTAAATGAGCAACGTCTTTAAAGTATCCATGTTTTACTTTGGTGGTGTTTGGAGGAAAATTACTTTGAGAGGTACTTCTTTCAAGAAAATACCATGACTGTGAATGCTGACAGGAATTTTGCCTTGTTATGCTAAAAATATTTTGGGAACACGATGAAACTAAGTCATTTTATATTTTAAAAAATCAGGCTAGCACTAACGGCAGAGGTGAAGAATCTCTGAAGAAATCCACATGTGAAGAAACCCAAATGTGGATTTTGTTCATCATCAGCTGACCTTCTTAAGTTTCAAAATAGTGTTTACCATTGACAGGAATCACCAGGTATTGCTTTAGTGGATTTTCAAAAGTCTTTTCGCTGCTCTTTTACTTTTGAAGAAGCGTGGACTACAATAGACACACAATTAGGAATGATTAGACCAAATGGTGGTCTAAACCCAATGGAAAGAATGCAGCTGTCATGGGTAATTCCCACCATAAATTTAAGACACTTTCCAAAAAGAAATCTAAGAGACCATCGCTGTTTCCAGAGTTGACTGGCTTATCCGCCAAAATAAGGGCAGTTTTTAACAATGCAGATGAACCTGTTAAAAATGGGTAGCATTCTTGGTCGTTTGAAGGATGGATAAATCACCAAGATGTGGAGTTTGAGTCTGGTTGAGAGGCGTGTCCCAAAGTCTGCTTGTTTTTCTGGAACATTTAAAAAAATGCATCTGAACCTGTGGAGTCTGAAATGTGGGCTGGGAAATTTGCACAAACAGTCCCACTCTTGAGATTTATGGCACTTCCCAATTCCCAGGAGGCCAGGGCTACCGCAAGAACAGTCATTCTCGCAATACTTTGGTCTTCTCTTTTCCCTCTGGCAAGAACTAGTGAGTGCTGGAACACCCAGACTGCCCCCAAAGACTGCTGCACATTTCTTTCCAGTCTTTCTGAAGGTCCTACTTGGATTTAGAGCTCAGCATGAGAGGAGATTTTGTACCATTCTGAATGACACGAATTTCCTTCTCTAAATGAGTGCTTCCAATTTTTTATGGCTAACTTAACTGTTCACACACTTTTAGTTCAATGACCGAGAGTACAGCATACCATTTGAATCTCTTTCTAAATCTCATTTCTATTCTGTGTCGATGGCTGATACCTATGCTGCACCTATTGCTGACTTTACTTAACTATTACTAATTTCTTGTGAGATACCTAGCCTTCAAGAATGATTACCTTCAGAAATACTTCACAATTCTGATTTTCACACAAGATTAATTTTATTCTGTATAAAACCTATGACTTTATAATAAAAATATTTTAAGTAGATTATTTTTACCATTAAGGCAATGTACTTTCTTCTTAAAAGTGAAAAATTAAACCACACAAAAGACTATACAATGAAAATTAAGTACTTACTCTAATCTAGGGGTGTCGAACTCAATCAGAGAAGGGGCCAAAATCTAAAATCCAGCCTAAATCGCGGGCCGAATGGTTTACTGAACAGTCATAAACTGTCATTGTGATGGAAACGCAGCGGAGTGCAGTGATGACAGCGCGGTGCGGGCCACATTGCAAGACCAGGCGGGACGGATTTGGCCCGCGGGCCTTGTGTTTGACACATGTGCTAATCTGTTGTCTTTATTAACAGTTCTGCTTTAGTTCCTTTAGTTGTTACTGATTTTATGTTAATGTCAAATTTCTCCTTATTAATTTATTAATTTTGAATGGTATTTATTGACTCCCTATCAGAAAAGAGTTTAGTGATAGTTACTACCCCTTATTTATATACCATCTTTCTCTTTGTATTATTAGTTACATTTGTCTATTTCTAATTTTTAATATATCAAATTACCTGTTGATATTAAAAAATAAAGAACTTGGTACATTTACTCTTCCTTCCCCTTGTCCTCTTCTTCATCACTTCCAATTTTCTTCTCTGTTACTGTTACTTGTAATCTCAAATTTAGAATATTTTGCCTTATCCTTTAAAAATATTTTATGACTTACCTATGGATTAATATGAGTCACTATTTTTTTAAAAGGAGATTGAATTCAACATTAAATTTTTGTTTCACAGAGGTCTTCCAAAAGTCAAGGTCTAATATGTCCTCTTCTTCACCCTCTCTAGGATTCTTATATTTTCAGTTTAAGTGCTATCCAATAGGACTTTCTGTGATGATAAATATTTTCTATATATTAACTATCCAAGCCAGTAGTCATTGGCCACATATGGCTGGCTGCTGAGCACTTGAAATGTGGTTAATGGAACTGAGTAACTAAATTTTTCTTTTACCTAATTTTAAATAATAACCACATGTGGCTTATGACTACCATATTGGACAGTGAGGCTCTAGCTCAAAGTCAACTACTGTTCTTTATATTCCACTGTTACTCTTTCTTGAATTTACTTTTGTGTTCTTTTTTCATAAAATTATATAATTAGTAAGTTTTTCTTACTCTTCCATCTGAATGACTGTTTTCTATTGCTTCATAATTAAATGCTGATTTGAATATTTGAGTTTCATAATCTTTTACTTTGCTAATTTTGAAAAATAATGTTCATCATCTTTTAGCACTGCTATTATTAGGTGTGATATCAAATTGATTCTTGATGGTTTGTAGGTAAATTGCTTTGCCTCACAGGATTAAAAAAATAAAAATATTTTCTCTTTAAACTTTTGGAAGTAAAATTTCACTCAGACATACCACATCTTGCCTCTTTCAATGAGAAAACATTATATCCTATATAATAAGGAGGTAATATGCAAATTGGCCATCACACCCTCACAAAGATGGCTGCCTAAGACCAGGCCAGCAGGGAGATTAGTGAGGGACAACCAAAGGACTGAACAGCAGGCTGGGTGGGGTGATCAGGCCAGCAGGGGGTTTAGTGAGGGACAACCAAATAACTGAACGTCTGGCTGCCTGGGGTGACCAGGCTGACAGGGGTGTTAGTGAGGGATGAACAAATGACTAAGCAGCAGGCAGTGTGAAGCAACTAGGCCAGTGGGGGTGGGGGTGTGAGGTGCAACCAGGCCAGAATGGGGGGACAATTGAGGGCGACCATGCTGGCAGGGGCAGGGGGGAAGTTAGGGGTAACCAGGCTGGCAGAGGGGGGCAGTTGGGAGAAACTAGGCTTGGGGGGGCAGCAAGAGGCAGCCAGGACAGTGGGGGGGCAGTTAAGGGTGACCAGGCCAGCAGGGGGGTGGGCCAGTTAGGGGTGATCAGGTTGGCAAAGAAGGGCAGTTTGGGTAGGACCAGGTTGGCAGGAGGGTGCAGTAAGGGGTGACCAGGCCAGTGTGGTGGGGGGTTAGGAGTAACTAGGCTGGCAGCGGCGGGGGGGGGGATTTAGGGCTGATTAGGCCATCAAGCAGGTGAACTATTAGGAGCCAATGGTCCAGGATTGTGAGAGGGTGCAGGCTGGGCTGAGGGGACCCCCTCCCCCTCCCTGTACACAAATTTCATTCACTGGGCCTCTAAAACACACACACACACACACACACACACACACACACACACACACACACGTTTATTGATTTCAGAGAAGAAGGAAGAGGGAGAGAGATATAGAAATATCAATGATGAGAGAGAATCATTTGATGGGTTTCCTCTTACATGCCCCACACTGGGGATGAAGTCCACAACTCAGGCATGTGCCCTGGGCTGGAATTGAACCCAGGGCCCTTCAGTCCACATGCCAATGCTCTATTCACTCAAACAAACTGGCTCGGGCAGAAAACATTTTCTTATCCTTCCCTCTATTGTGTCTCTTTTCTCTACATCTAGAACTTCCTTAGAATGACTATTGTTCAAATATCAAGTTACACATATGATTGAAAATTAATTAGGATAAATAATAATCATGCCTTTGAACACATCTCTCTTCTCTCGCACCCCTTAACTGGCTTCAATATTAAATGGATAGGCTGAATGAAAGGCTCCTATAGAATGAAAGGTGTTGAGTAGTCAGTAGTCTAGAGATTCTTCAGTTACCAAAGTAAGGAGGATATTAGTTGGGATATGGAATACTTTAACTATTTTGCTTCAAGGCAAAGCTCTCTTACACAGGGTCTGTCCTAGGGGACCTGAGATGCCTCATTCTCTACCACCTTCCTCGTCAAATGCCAGCACCCATCCTCTCCTCTGTCTTTGTGAAACTCGCTCTCAGGCTCCAGCCGCTGCTGCAGGTGCTTCCTTGGTGCAGGATAAATAGAGAAGCACCCAGCTCTCCCAGATGTTAGAGCCAATATTTAGTAAATTACCTTTTTTATCATCCACTTGCCAATGTCTGCTCTTTTTTATTTGTTAACTCCAAATTTTGATATTCTCTAGGACATCCCGGAAAGAACTGTGACTAATTACGTTGTCTGGGAATGGTGTTTCTTCTGCTTTAATTTCTTCACTTGTTTGATCCCATCTGCTTTCTGTCTTTCTGGAATTTCTATTTCTGGTCTGCTGATGGCACCTTTTCTGTTTTCAGCACCATTATTGTATTTTTTTTTTCCCAGCACATCTTTTCTATTATTTCACTGAATTTTTATTTATTTATTTATTTATTTATTTATTTATTTATTTATTTTTGAATAAGGAAAATCAGACATTTTTTCTCAGTCTAAGTTCAGGCCTGTATTATTTGCCATTAATGTATACTTTTTAATGCTAAACACAAATGTTTTGTTGGGTTGTAAAGATACTGCTATGTAATAGTTTTATTTGTTGGCCCCTGGGACATAAATGACCTGTGATTAAATTATGAATATTAAAATACTAATTATGTGTCTCCAATTCTAATGTTGGGAGAATGTTAATTCAGGGTAAAGGATAAGTATACCCCTCATTTTCTCATTCCCATCCCTTTCTGTGTTTACAGAAGTTCCTATTGTAATTTATGCTTTTTCCAATATTCCCTTTATTACCGAGATTGATATATTTTTCTTTCCACTTGTTTCAATTGCTTTTTCTTTAGAGTTTTCATCTCAACTTGATAATTTGTCCTACGATTCTTGTGTCTCTGCTATAAATTGTTTCATAGAGATAATTGTGGCAACACATTTTTCTTTTAAAAATGATATCATAATGATACTTATCTTTAATTTTCTTCACTCTTTTCACTAGTTTGTTTGATTTGGGTAACATGTAATTTTATGATTACTCATTCATGAATTAAATATTTTTCATCAACTAGATATTTTTCTAAATATTTTATCATAGATTCATACAGAAAAGAAAAAAAAATCCTCATAAAGTAAGGAAGTGACAAGTGTTTGTTTCTAAAAGTTTTCTTTAAAATGCTAGACTGAAAAGTGGTAACTAAAAGAAGGGTGTTTTTTAAATTTTATTTCTGAGAAAACTGCTTAGAATCTGTGATGCCAATAAACAAACCATTATTTTATATTTTTGTATAGCCAGTGTTTTAGATAGGGGCAAAGTCCAGACTTATTTAAGTATCCTAAAATAGAAAGAGCACAAAGAATGCAAATTTGATTCCAGGTCAGGGCATATGCCTAAGTTGCAGGTTCAATGCCCAATCGGGGTGAGTATGGGAGATAACAGATGGATATTTCTTTCATATCAATATTTCTCTCTTTCCCCCTTCCTTTCTCTCTAAGACCAATAAAAAATATGTCCTCAGATGAGAATTAAAATATAAATATATAAGTATCAAACAGATAATCTTGAATCAGAAGGAAGGATGTTGGTTTTTTTCAAGGACTTTTCATTGAAAAATTGGGTAGTTAAGAACATTATCAAACCCCCTCCACCAAATGGTTTAAGCTGTTATACTAGAAAATACAATTGATAAGACTTCCAGTTAAATATTTTGTCTAGTCATGGTCAGTTTTTCTCAGTGGTTAGAGTCTTGACCCACAGGCAGAAGGTTCTCTGGTTAAATTCCTGATCAAAGGCATGTACCTGGTCAGAGCATCTGCAGGAGATAGCCAATCAATATATCTTTCCCACATCGATGTTTCTCTCTCTCTCTCTCTCTCTCTCTCTCTCTCTCTCTCTCTCTCTCTCTCTCTCTTTCTCCCACTCTCCCTCCTTCCCTTACACTCTAAAAAAATCAATGGAAAAATAGCCTCAAATGAGGATAAAAATTATCATCTATCTATCTATCTATCTATCTATCTATCTATCTATATCTATCATTTATTTGTCTATCTCATATTTTCTATCCTGCCAGTTCCTGGCCTTTCAATCAGCCTTGTCCTTTTTGGGAGCCTGAGGAGACAAACTTAAAATTGGAAGCAGAAAGGACAAAATACCCTGAGTGTTAAGTATAATACTGGTTATAGTCTTAGTGATTCTGTTTTGTACCACTCATGCCTTGAAAATATCTATGACAATAGTAGTTGGGCATTGTGTATAGGGGAAAAGGCTGGCTATATTGTTTTGAACTATTTTAACTATTATTAAATATTCTTGTGTAGAGTTATATTGTGGGAAACATTTTGGAAAACCATTTATTGCATTAGTTTCCCATATCTCCAATTCTTTCCAAGTGGGATATTGGCCACTTTAATGAGTAGAGGCACATCACACTGGATTCTTTAAATGTTACCAGGAACATAAAAACCATCTGTCCTCAATATGCACAGTCATTCCTCATTTAAAAAAAAAATTCCTCCTTATAGTTATACTTAGTTCTTGCCTTAATATTTCACAAATTTAAAGTATATAGATACTTATCCATACCATTAGGGTCCAGAAACATGGAGAGTAGTGTATAAAAAGTCCTGTGAAAATTCAAATCATTGCTGAGCTCCAAATCCTTGTTTCCATTTGCTATGATTCTTTTGTGTGTCAGGCTTATTTTCATATATAACTTCCATGAATTTAATTCTACTTGTATGCCACTCAGACTTATTACTGGACCACTTGCCTTTAAAATCCTGTCTTCTAACTTAGGGATTACTAAATGATAGGCAACTAAGGAAAAAGACAAAAGAAAAACAAGCTACAGCATGGTTAGTGTGATATAAATGGGAGCCATTTGTATATGCTGCTTAGTGCCTGGGTAAAATGAAATGAGACTCTAAGGATGTTATCCCATATTGTGGTTCCTCATTTCCCATTTATTAATTTTTACATATTTGTCTAAATTCAACTAGGAATTTGAGGCCTAACAGGAGAAAGCCTGTAGGATGGTAGACAAATATTCATATAATTATACCAGGCTTAGGAAATATTGCAAAGTAAAAAAAGCACCTCAGAAAGATTTTCAGATTGTCTGTGATACTTCACGAGGACACCTAATACCCTTGATTTGATAAGACTAATGATAATCAACTGAAATTATTTCTGGAACATGGGAACCAACATATTTGGAAATAGTCTTTGATAAATTCTCTTACATGTTTCTTCTTTTAAAAAAAATCTTAGTCTTGAAAACCAATATTGACCAATGATTGTGATTACTAAGTGAGAGTTCTTGTCTTAAGGAAAACTTCATGTGTCTGGAAGATATTGAAGTTGGAGGTTGTCTTTGGTTCATCTCATATCATTCTCTGACAGTCTTTGATGTGTGAGTTTCATTGTTGTTATGCTGTGATTATGCTGATGTAAATAAATCACTCTTTTGGTCGTGTGACTTGCTCAGAGTGTTTCTTTAAAATAAATATGAGGAGGAAGAATAAATAGTGGAATTTCTCAGCCATTATCATCTGGTAGTTTTTAAGCAAACATGTGAGCATAATTTGATTATGCCATTCCTAAGGAAAGCTTGGAACCTGGGAAGGAGTAATCTGTGGACTATGCCCAGGTACACATTTTTTCTTTTAAAATTTTAGCAACAAACTCATAAGTGAAAGACATGAAAGAAAAGGCTTGCATACACAAACAAGTAGCAAGCACTGAAAAAATGGCTCCTTTTGTGATGAAGTCCTAATAGTTACACAAATGTGAGCCTTTGATCCCATCATACATGACATAGACATTGATTTAAGATTCATATATTTGCTCTCATTCTTCCCAATCCCTCCACACCTATTTTAAAAAATATCTAAACAAAGTGACCTCATTGTTTTCCATTGGACTTTTTTTTTTTTTTTTTTAAACATTGGCTGGGATGATTGAGATTCAGGAATGTGGGAAAATGGATTCCCAAACCACGTACCTCCCCTTTCATTCTGAACTGTAATTTTTGGCTTGGCTTGAATCACAGTCATCGCATTTCAGCCCGAATCTCTCTGTAAAGTGATCTTTCTTAAACATTTCTCTCACTCATCAAGGGATCAGAAACAAAGCTATTCTAGCCTTTCAGCAAAACACTTACAAGCAGCTTTTACAGAGAAGTTGCAAGAGCTAGATTTCCTCTGAATTGTTTGAAAAGCGAACATTTTCAGTGCCTCACTGTCCTTTTTGTGCATCTTGTCATCTGTATGCCATGAGCTCCAGCAGCTATTTTAATCTGTTTTTGTTTGCAATCCATTTGGTGTCCACCCAAGGAAATGCAGGTGATTCTAATTAACTTACTGCTGAAGATGTAGGAAAAAATATCTCAATTGTATTGCAGAGAATTACACAAAGCGTTTCTTCTACTATTTATGACATAGTATTAATGAAAATAATTATATGAATATATTTACCAACTAATTCATGGCTGTTAACTTTTCAAATCAGTGAGGCTTATGGCCCTGGAGAAAGCCACACACACACACACACACACACACACACACACACACACACACACACACACACACACATTACAGACCCCAAGAATGCTTGCCAACTTTTATTTAACAAGAGTAGCAACTTAAAAATAACATTAATTTTACTTTGTGCAACATAGTCTAATATCTGAAATAACCCTGTTCCAATAAAATCCTATTGAAATACTCTCAGGCCTAACTCTGCCCTGAAGGTAAAAGTGATTAATTGAAAGATTTTGGCAGATCTCTGCTCACCACCAGGGCAGTTTAATTTAGAACACATTCAACCATTTCTCAGTGTCTCTGTGTTGGTGGAGCATAACTTTTGATCTTCTCTGGGGAGGTGCCTCTAATTCAGACCCTTGGACTAGACACTTTCTGGAGGGCTGGTGGCTTGCTCTGCTAGGCCTTCAGGTGAGAAAGAGCCCCTTCCGGCTGCTGCTTCCAAAGTGGGCCAGGTAAGCTGAATTCCAGACACAAAAGCAAAATAGCCTACAAACCTGTTTGAGCATATTAACCACAAGCAAGTCTTTTTAGTTATTTTAACCTTCTTTATGCCCTCCCAATCCACTGAGAGGTTCTGGTGACATTAGACTCTTCCTAGACCAAGAAGAAGATGCTCCTGACCAGGACCATGGATGAGACTGAAGACACTGAATTTCCTTTCCTCAGGAAACATAAAGAAGATTGTTTTCCTTCAGAGAATGCAGGAGAGACTACCGCATGGAGATTGTTATTGCTTCTGCTAAACAGAAAGATCGGATGATTGTATAAGCCTCCTTGTTTGGCACACAGACCTGTGCTAACCTGTGGTTAAGTGGAAGGACAGAAAAATTCTGGATGGAAAGAGTTAGAGTTGGTGAACTCCAGTCCTTTGTGCAAGTGAACACATGTTGATTAAATACTTACTATTTAGCAAAAGTGTGCTAGGCATTGGGGATACATTCAGCAAAGAACAAAGAATGCACATTACAGAGCTAACAGTATAGTACCAGCATTGGTTCCAGGCACTGTAAGTGAATCTCACATGCAAATTCATGTACTAGTGGCAATAGCACCCACTTTTAAAAATATTTTATTATATACAACACATTTTGGCAATGCACTTAGGTTTGTATATATGCTCTGAAGTCAACTTTAGAAGTAAACACCATTATGGTATAAATTTCACATTATATCCTAAACAGTGAAGCAATATGTTATATATATATATATATATATATATATATATATATATATATATGTAATATAATGTATTGCATTGTTAACAGTGATCATATATATAGTGGGATCATAAAAATGATTCTAGTTTTATTTATTTTTTTCATTAATTTCCCAATCATTTTATAATATATATATATGTAGGCTTATGTGTATATATATATATATACACATGAGAATAAATGACAATAATAATATTTATTTTATTACTGAAATATTATGTCAAAGATTGTATTTCTTAATTTTAAGAGGGTTTTATGTTTTCATAGGCTCACTTGTAAAAGACTGGAGGATTATCATAAATATATTGTGTCCTTGATTGCTCTATTTTATATCTATAATTTATCCAAAAGATGCTTTAAAACCCATAATATCAGATTCCAAATCTTCATGAGACACAGTAGAAATCTCAAAATTTAGGTATGATTCAATTATTCCATTTTTAGACAAATCACACCCAGGTTTGGAGAAACAAATATAAGGTCTCTGGAATCAAGCTGAAAAGACATAATCATTTTCCCTAATTAGAATCTCTAACTATCCCTGGACAATTTGTATTTTTGTCACTCATGATATTAGGGCTGGTACAAAGAGGAGTGTATAGATAAAAGCCCACAGCTAGCATTGTTAGCTTTCTTGATTTCTATTATCACACAATAAATGGAAAGATTAGGCAAACATTTTTTTTTTTTTTTAATGTAGAGAGACCTATCTTCTCAGCTTCATTCTTGACTACTTGAGGGCTGTTAACCATCTAGGAAAGAATTGCACACACTCTAATTACTTAAAACATTTCTTGTTGACTTAAAAAAGGAATTCCAATACCAATTGTTCCCTTATTTAAACTCATCTAGCACTAGGGTAATACAAAACAGATTTCCTGAAGCTGGATGATTTTGTCACATAGGTCCACATCAAACATCTTATTGAAATATTCGGTGTGATATGTATCTATACACACACATATATAATCAGCATCTATTGTTAGATATTTAGCATCTGTCTTTTTTTTTTTTTTTTTTTGAATCTGTTGTCACGGAAAGAAGGTAAATTAAACTAAGGTGTGTTACATAAGTTGATGTTCATTAACACAATATTATACCTGATTGTCTAACTGTAAGAAACCAAGTTACAAATACATTTAATGGTTTCCAGTGTATGAAATATAAATAAATAGTGTCTTAATTTCCCTATTTTTCCCAAGGGCTGGAAGATTTTGAATTTTGGGAATAATGTGAGAAAAATCCATAATTAGTCACTATAGTTGACTCTTGAAATGCTACAGAGGATAGAAATGAAAAAAAAAGATAGAAATAAAAATCTGAAGTCTTGGGCTTTATACCACGAGCCTCTATGGTTAGTCTTGACATTTATTATAAGGACTATATTTGTGGTATCTTTTTCAGAACTTTTAGAAAGGTAATTCTGTCTTAAAATATTTTTCTCACAGTTTTGCTTATGTCTAAAATTCTGCAATTAGAATTTTATTCCTTTCTCTTTAAATCCCATAGAGGGGATTTCAATGAAACCTCCCAAGTCATGTGCACATTAATGCAGGTTAACCTTTTAAATCTTATTCTGAGAGCAGAATTTAGCCAAAAGAAAGTCAAATGCAACAAGACTTCACTTGTGTAGGATGTGAAGCAAGAAGAAATGGAGAATAAGGGGTACAATATAATACATCATGGAAGAGGGGGGAAAAGAGGGAGAAACTAGGTGTACCATGTTGGTTTCGAGATAATCCAAAGTGTAGTTGCTATTATCCAAATGCTAACCTTGCCTGGATTTCCTGACATTTTCAGATATACCAAAATACAGGGAAATGGAGTATATTAAAAGATTTGGAGAAGAGGCACATTTTTCAACTTGACAAAACACAATCTGTCCTTAAACAAGATTTATTCTTATCATTGTAACCAGAGTCTGATCCATAAAATTCATGCTAAGGTGGCCTTCCCAGCCTCAGCTGCTTCCTGGCCCCGGCTGCCCACGTCCACCATCACACACCCCCAGCCCCCCAGTTCGGTGGAGCCCCGATTGATTTTCCCACAGAGGTGGCCTGGGCCTCCCTCTTTGGGGCAATCACAGAGTTCCCCCCCATCGACCACCCCCCCCCCCCGGCTGATGGTCTGGGCCTCCCTCTCCAGGGGATTGTGGGGTAATGGTGGGCCCCCAAACAATCGCATCATACCCACCTTGGCTGGCCTGGCACCAGTGTGTGTCATAGCGGGGTCATCCGGACAATTGTTCTGCTGTTTGGTCATTTGGTCAATTTGCATATTATGCTTTTATTATCCTATATAATATAATCCTAATATGCTAAGTGTCAGGTCATCCATTCAACCAACCAAAGTGTAATATGCTAATGATATGCTAAGGTCGCTCAACTACTCATTATGATGTGCACTGACCACCAGGGAGTAGATGCACCAACTAGTATGTTAGCTTACTGCAGGGGACTGGCTGAGGGACTGAGCAGGATGGGCCAGGCCCACCCTGGAGCCCTCCCACAATCCCTCCCCAGCCCTGATCATGCACCAGTGGGGTCCCTTTGCCTGGCCTGTTCCCTCTTGCAATCCGGGACCCCTTGGGGAATGTCAAAGAGCCAGTTTTGGCCCCATCCTGCAGGCCAAGCTGAGGGACCCCACTGGTGCACGAATTTGTGCACTGGGCCTCTAATTATAGATGATTCCCATTATATGGAAAGTGTATCTTTCTTCTGGAACAGCTTATACAGCGATTTTTCTTTTAGATGAGTGTAATGTTCTAAACCAAGGTTCAGGAGCTGAACTTACATGAATCCATATAGAGCTTTGCTATACATATATTCTGTGAAGAGGAACACCATTCTTCCTTGGAAACATAAGATCTCTCCAAACCTGGCCTTTCTCCTCCCAGTTGGGGTCTGCAGAAAGCAGTCTTAGGGGCTCCTCCCATTGTGCCATTCTTTTGCACCTGCTGTACATGTGAAGCTGCCAGTATGCACACCACAGCTCCATCTGATGCCACCTCTCATCCTTCTGGTGGCCTTCAGTGTCCCCAGAAAGTCAGCTTAGGACTTTTCAGCCTCAGCTGGAGACATGTGGCCCTGAACAATGGTTGATTCATGAGATCCCGGATTCACTTCCCACTTTCAACTTTTCAAACACACCTTAAGACTGTTAACAAAGACTCTTCCCAGAAACAAACACATTTCTATTAGTTTATGGTCCAGAATCTTAAAAGAACCTAATGACTTCATTTTGTTCAAGTTTTAAAAAATCAGTGTTCTCCAAGCAAAACCCTTAGAGAGGAGAAGGGGTCACATTGTGCTTTTACAGGTGGCAGTATGTCTCCCTTTGCCTCTCTTCACCTAAGGAATTAAACAAAACAAAACTCCTTTCTTCCATGATGCTTAAAAATACTCTAACAAAAGAGAAAGCCATTTAATGCTAAATTTCTGATACCTTCTAAACACCTATACTCAGAGTGATACTTCAAGCGAAGGTGAAAATGATATTCTGAGGCAGGCTTGCCAGGAGGAAGGTACTGGGAGGTCAGACACGGTGCTCAAGGGGCCCATTGTGTAGTAAAAAGCCATCTGGCAAAGAAAAGGCAGGAAGAGGGCAAATGAGTGCCCACTTCTAGTTGTACTTTTTCAGAACCCATGCTTTGCCCCTGTGAGAAATTTCACTCATAGTCTTGTAACTGTCTTCTTAGGATTTCAGACTCCTTCCAATGTTAACCCTGGTACCTGCCAACATTTGTTGTAAAATCCTGTGATAAATATGGAGCTAAAACTGTACTGTTTGGCAATGTTCAGAAAATGGAAAGCATCCCCCTGCTCACCATCCCGTCAAACAGGACAGTGACAGTAAGTGGCTCAGGACTGGGAGTAGGAAGGAATTTCCATTCACATATGCCATGTTAGAGATACTAGGCAAGGGAACACGTCAAGCACCTCCAAAGGAAGGCGGCTGTTCGCGAAAGAGTATTGCTGAGCACTCTCCTACAATTTTAGTTCAGCAAGGCACTGTAACATTTTCATTTTTGTTTTGGTAATGAGAATTTGTGAGAGTTAATCTAAAAATATGAAATTTTAAGAATTATTTGAACTCTTTCCCCTTTACACAAAACATTAAAATATGAAAGTTCCTTGTATTTTAGTGTGTAAAGATATGGGAAAATATGACCAAATGATATTAGTTTGGCCTGTGGTCCTTGATTTTTGGCTCATGGTGCTCTAGCTATTTCCTTTGGCTCCTCAGGAGTCTATGCTCTATCTCTAGAATTATTTTCAGTAAAGAAGAGTTGATTTCTAGCCTTACTTCAATTTCTAGCCTAATAACCCAACACCCTTTTGTGTCTTTTCCATTGGTTTGTTCAGTAAGAAAAAATGTTTTATCTGCTCCTATCCATAAAAAGCTTGTGATACGAAGCCTTTCTGGTGGGAAAAGAATTTGAATAGAAAACACGGACATACATATATCAGACCAAGACTTAAAAGATGCATATTTTATGTGAAGACACACTACAGGAAAGTTTCACTATATTAGTGGGTTGTTGTGTTTTTTCAAGTCAGTGTTCCAGGCCAGTCTTGGATTATGTGTGAAAAGTAAGAACTCTATTCTGTAACAGGTGCTGGCATGAACCTCCATTAAAGCTTATAGGAGTTATGCCTGTAAAGCCTTGGCATCTGAGAAAATTCTCTCATAAGAATGCATTAATTATGCATCAGAGTTTTCTCACTAGAAAAACAATACAAGGCTGTGACTACTTAACAATATTCCCAGTCACTATTTTGCTAACACCATTCATTGGTGAGGATATCTTTGGCGACCTTGTGCTGTATGGGAAGTATTTGTCAGCCTTCATTTCAACACTGTGAACGTGCATTGTCTTCAGCACCTACCAATAGAGACACTGCTCTGCCATCTGTCTATCCTAATCAAAGCATATATTTGAAAGTTATGTGAAGTTGATGACTTTATACTAATGCATTCACATTCCAAAGATAGATTCTTCATCTACAACAAGGTAAATATTTACAAGATTTTATTGGAGTTAGGAATACAGAGTATAGTATCAGGTAGTGATTAATACAGATTTTGACTCTTGCTAGAGAGCATTATGTGTGGCACACAGAGGGTGCCAAATAAATACCATTTTTGTTTTCTTACATAAATCACCCCATATCTGTATGACTACAACTTCAAAGGATAATAATGTAATTATATGAACATAAATTTGCCTACCTTAATGTAAACAAGCAGAAACTCTTTTTCTGATCAAGCTCAGTTATTCAGCCTATTAATTCTAGAGGTTAAAATATATTTTTCAACTAACATTTGCCTGAGGATACAGTTAAATTTTTTTCTTAACTTATTCTAATAAATCTACTATTGATAAGGAATTTTATTTAAAGCCTAAAGGTAATCTGGATTTAAAGCATTTATCAAGTTAAGGACTGAGATACAACGTTAGACAGTAGTGAATGTTTAGAAAAAGCTCACTGAAAATGATTGTGAGCCTGTATATATGTGCAGATGGGTGTATCCATATCTATGTTTGTAGCTATACTGTGGACTGAATGTTACTAGCTTATATCTGAACATGTATTTTAGATTTAAACATGCTTTTCATATATCAATAAATATATTGTTAATAGAACATCTTCAGGGTAATATAGCTACCTGCTAACACACGCATGCACACACACACATACACAAACACACACATACACACACATACACACACATACAACACACACATACACACCCCAGCACCAACCCAGGCAATCTGCCAAAGTGTGGTTGCTGTGAGAAAGGTTTTGCTTTAGGGCAATAGCAAATGAGCTCACCACCCCGCTGCCCTGTCCACTCCTCACCACATGGTTCTTTGCTGTATTCTTAACTTCCCCTCCTACAGTGAGGGAACATTTCTTCAGACTCTTTTTATTGCCAATACATTTTTACTTTGTATGATGAAATGAAACAAGGGACTGGTTTCATTAGAAGGAGAGGTAAACAGAGCATTAATTAAATTTGCTGATGATACTAAATTGGGAGGAACTGTGGACATCTGTGAAGACAAAAGAATCATACAAATAGACTTAAGGAGTTTAGAAATACAAGCAGGAAATAATAAAATGAGATTCAGCCTTAAATAACGCAAGCCAATACATTTGGGAAAAGATAATCAGAAACATGGCTATTCGGTGGATGGTAGATGCCTGGAAAGTGGTGATGGTGAATGAGACCTGGGGGTGGTAATGGTAAAAAATTATACACAAACTTACAGGGAAGTAGTTACAATGCCTAGAGGTTTCTATAGGAAAGAACATTATATTTTGAACCAGAAAGATGGTGATCCTATTCTGATGACACCAGGAGGTCTCCATAACATCAAATTTGGCTTTAGTTAGTTGAGTCCCTCAGGTTTATGAAGTAATTTAATGCCATTTGTCAAGGGAACTATTTTCTCCCTATTAAGGATGAGGAAGTATGCTCTGTCCAAAACCTGTAATGAACACCAGTCACTGCTCCATATCTGTCCTGTCCCATCCTATTGCTAATATGGTATTTATTTATATGCATGATGCATTATACCATGTCTCAAAGGGGAAAAAAAAACAGGACACCTTACTTTCACTTTTAAGGTAGTTACTTCTGGATAATGTGACTTCTGATTATGTTTAAAGAACCACTTAGTGTTATCTTTTCTAGCAGATCAATAAATATTCAGTATATAAGGTTTGATTCTCCAAGGATGAATTCATTGATGAATTGATGACAAGAATATCCATATTATCTATCCATTTAACCATCCATCATGAATTAAGCCTCTACCATATGCCTGTTGAAAGGTGCTAAGCACCGAGGAGACAGATAAACCGGACACAAACTCTAGACTCAAGGCGTTGTACTCTGGATGGGGAAACCAGCCAGCACAGTCCCATGCAACAGCAGAGTTATCACTGGAATGCTGGAGGGATGCCTAATAATGTCCAAGAGAACATGAAAGGTGATTGATGATATCAGTCAGAGGATATTCCTTGGAGGAAGGGACTCTTGTGCTGTGTACAATAGGATGAGTATACATTTGGCAGGTGGATAGATAGGGAGAGGGTCTTTGCATATGAACAACACACAGAAGGAATATAAGCTTTTGTAAAACTTTGTGTAGTTGGTATTCCAGGAGCATAAAAAGCAGCTTATGAGAATGTGAAGCTGGGCAGTTCATAGAGGTCACATGACTATCCTTTTTAATGGGAACAATTAGTGTGGAATTTTGTTTATCCTTAGGGGAAGAAGAACCAATGGAGGGTTCTATGAAGAAATAACACAATCTTATTTATATTTAAGAGGGATAATTTGGCAGCACTGAGGATGGTGGCCTGGGCAGAAATGAGAAAGAACAAAGTCACTGCTATCAATTAGGAGGTTTACCTCAAAATAAATTATGGAGGCCTAATTAAGACCATAGGAGGTGAAAGGAAGAATCCAAGTCAAGAAATGGTAAGAAAGTAGAAATCATTAGACTTGGTACACAGTGTAGTGTCTAATGAGACTGAAGAATCCAAGATATCCAACATATTTTTAGAGCAGTGGGGAAAATAGATCATGGTGCTATTGACTGAAATAAGGACTACAGGAGGAATAACAGCTTTTTAGGGGATGTGATAAGTTCAGTTTGTAAAGTTTGAGTTTGCAATGCCAGAGGAAAACTCAAGAAGGGTTGTTTCTAGACCTCAGGTTTGAGTGTAAGAAATAGCTCTATAGCCATTCTCAGATAGGACATTATGTGACTGAAGGAATCACTGAGGCTTTAGACATGATTGACATTACACTGAGAGGATGAGTAGCATAAAATATCAGAGCCAACAATTAAATCCAGAGGAAATGCATGTTTCTTATGCTGTCAAACTCTAGGCCAAACACATGGATTTCGATATTATGCTATGCATTTTCTAATTCATGCCAACTAACTGTTGCTTTCAAAATGAAATTAAAGAAAGCTTTCTATAGTGATTACAATATTGTCTTTTAGGCATCTTCTTTCCTGTAGGGAGGCTAAATAGTTAAGCTAGTCCAGACTGTCAAAAATGCAAAACACGATAAGAAAAGCATCATTTTTAAAGCAAGAAAGATAATGGTCTTATTTTAATGACACTGGTATATTCAAAGTTGTAATAGAGCTTTTGATAGAATCAGCAGAGCTTAACTTTTTTTGCTGTGAAGTACATCTGTAGAAGATGAAATCAATATCCAATAACAAATTCATGTCAGAAGTTAGAGTATTGGTATCCTGTCTTCATTAGCTTAATATTGATAAGTCTATATAGTTGACTATATATTTCTTATTTGAAATCTCTTGACAGACTCTTTCCACTAAAAAGATATAATTAAAATAAAAATTTCCTGAGATATACTAGCACATAGAAAATAAGCACTGAATCAAGAAGGTGATTCAGTGCTTATTTTCTATGTACTAGTATATCACCAGAAAGTAAACTAGCACAGAATCACTCCAGCCTGGTATTTCAAGTCTGAATTAAAGATGTGGTGTTCAACTTTCCATGTGGTTAGGGGGCCCAAGCCTATGCCTGACTAGTCTCAGGCATGTCACTTACAAGTCATAGTTGCCATTCAATTACTTTATTAAGAACAGCAGGCTACTAGTGTTGGAATGATGCCTAATAGGATATGACTTCCTCCGATGAAAATTAATAGAGAACTGATACTCTTTTAGTTGCTGGATGGTGAACTTAAATGTAGTATCCAAAAATTGATGAGTATAAGATCCATAAGGAAATAACTTCAAATGTTTAGCATAGCTGGGTATACATGGAAAAGAATTATATTTACAACAATAGAATATACTGTCATCCAGACTGGTGCAAATGTTTAAAAAAACAGATTTGCAAACCACATTATTCTCTACATATCATGCAGCTGCCTTCAACCAACAGTACTTGATCATTGATCTTTTCAGTTTCAACCATATGCAGATGTGGCAATGGTGTGCAAGGCTCCAATGATGTAAGCAATGCTGAATATAATTTATCCATTTATTCATCATTTACTGAGAATCCATTGTGTGTCACTGTTATGAAATAAAAATAAATCCATGGTCCCGATGTGAAAGAATACACAATATACTGAAGTTAATATTTTAAATATAGAATTTTAAATATTTTTATTCTACCCTAAATTTTAGGATTTTCATATTTCCTTGAAAAGAGGGTGATTTCACCTTTTGATTCTAAAGTCTACTATATAACCTTAAGAACTTTTCCAGCAGCATCTGTTCAGAGCTATATAGGTTTTACACAATTAATTTTTCTTTTAAAACTATCTTTCCCTTGATTTTTTTTTTGTGGGGGAGGGGTGATTTTCTTTTCTGATCTCAAAATAGGAAGTGGCTTGCAAAGTATAAAATTTGGCAAAAGGGATAAAACTAGGAAGAGAGATTATTTTGACCCCAACAAAAACATTTATAACTCCACAGCCTGTTAGACTATAAGATAAACTCACACAGATTTTAGAATCACCAAGATAGGAATCTTTTAAGGACAGCAAATTACTTTAAAATATCCTACAGAGGAAATATGCCATGTCCAAGTGTGACATAGACTAATGTGAGCACTTCTCCTGGTATCTGCATGTCTTGTTTACTATACATATGTAGATTAATGATTGATGCTTAAGTTGGACATACTTCATTTGAAAGTGTAAAATTTATGTGGAAAAGGCAATTTTTTCTAGATATTTTAAAAGGGAACCTTATTCATTAGAAAAACCACAAAATCGTATATTTTGTTCTCATTTGCAGCTTCCTGGATGAGTTCAAAACATCTTAATTTTCATAAATTTTTAAACTCTAGGGAAATGCCCATGAAAATATAATATATAGATTCTTGTTCAACCAATAAATAACAAATTATTTCACAAAATTAAGTTACACTGCTGTGAAAGTTTTGATATTTTTTAAAAAATAAATGTTTGCTTTTTAAAAATATATAGTACTGTATATATTTTTTTTTTTATTGATTTCAGAGGGGAAGGGAGAGGGAAAGATAGAACCAACAATGATGAGAGGTCATTTCTGATCAACTGCCTCCTGCATGCTGGACCCTGGGGATCAAACTTGAAACCAGGGCTTTTATATCCTGACTGGGAATCGAACCTGTGACCTCCTGGCTCATAGGTCAATGTTCAACCACTGAGCCACAATAGTCAGGCTTTATAAAAATTTTAAATGAATTGGTCCACATATGTAAAAAGAATTTTTAAAATTCTGCTTAAAAGCTATAAGTCCATTTTGGAATCTCAAAGTATCAAATATCTGAAAATCTTTATCTGCATTTGTGATTATTATTATTATTATTATTATTATTATTCTTTGTTCTCTTTTATCAAAACCCCAAAGCTTTCCAAATGCAGGTAAGTTTCTTCCAAATTTTGTAAATACTTGCTTCCACAGTAAAATATCCTGCTAATTTTGAGCCAATATAGTTTTCATGGCTCAAGTATTAAATTCTGAATATAGGGGGTTATATAATAACAAAAAAGCTCCCAGACCCAGAACTCCTATAATGGAGATGACACCATGTTAGGCTATTTTAGAGAACCTGTCGAGGTATTCCATCATTTAATTCTCCATCTATAATAATGAAAGGGTAATATGCAATCGGCCAAACAGAGGAACAGCAAACAGCGGAACGACCATTCAGACGACCTGGATGAAGCCAGAGCTGTGAGGGCAAGGCAGCCAGGGCTGCAAAAGCCTACTCTTGCCTGAATTTCGTGCATCTCGCCTCTAGTCTATAATAATAAAAAGTAATATGTTAATTAGACTGGATGTCCTTCGGGATTAAACCAGGGATGAAGGGAAGCCACCCTGGGTCCCGGTGGCAGAGGGAAGCCAGTGCTGGCAGCCTGGGAAGGAAGGCCTACTCTTGCCAGGAATTTCATGCATCAGGCCTCTAGTTTATAATAAAAGGTTAATTGCCTAGGGCAGAGATTTTCCACTAGTGTGTATCAAGAATTTTTAAAATATGCAAAACCTGACTATTTTGTCAGGGGCCCTGACCTCTTTTCTTTTACATTGTAAAAAAAAAAAAAAAAAAAAAAAAAAAAAAAAAAAAAAAAAAAATGACAACAGCTCACATAGCAATAGCCATTCAGTGTGAGTAAATCAAATTTATACAGATTTGTTGTTGTCAGATCGGCAAAAATTGTAATATATTTTGGGTGTACCATAGAATTTTAGTAACTAGTTTATCTATGTCATAAGATGAAAAAGGTTAAAAATCACTGCCCTAGAGTATTAACTTTGGCACTGTTCCCTCCCAACTGACTCCAAGGAAAAAGTATGTTAAGAACCTAAACTTTAGGATGGAGGTGGGAGTGGGGTTGGAGGGTGGAAATTTGACTCAGGCTTTATCTGGGAAGAGACATTATTTATTCTGATGCATTCTGGACTCGAGAGTGTGGGAATATCCGCCAACTGATTTGACCAGAGCCACATTGCTGGACACATTAGATAGCCTTTTTGGTTGTTGAACTGCACATTTATTTCTACATTAACTCCTGTAATGTTTAAGCTCTCTGTTTGATAATAAGACTGTTGTGTATTGCTCCATGTAGATAAACTCCACTAAATGTCACTAATAAGTACAGTGAATTAATTACTAATCACGTCTACACACAGAATTTGTGAACATTGGATGTAAGCTTGCTGTTCATGGCAAGATTTAACTAGGAAGCATTTTCTTAAACAAGAGTAAATTTCTCTGGAACATAGAAACAGGATCAGGTAACTATGGAGAGAAATGGAAACTGGTTCAATAGTCTGTCTTCCCTCATTACAGACCTCACAAGTGTGTCCTTTTATCTACATTTGTTTTCTTAATTGCAAAGCCCAGCTTTTTTCTCTCTCTCCACCTTGTCATCTCTGATTTCTTTTGGTTGCCTTTTTCCAGTTTCTCTTTTATACTCTTGCTGGCTGTTTCCTGTTTACTCTCTTCTGATTTTGTCTTCCCCTCTAGCCCTGAATGTGGCTTTCTTACAGACACAGCGGCCCCAGCATGACTACCCCAAAGAGCCAATTCCAAGTTGGACCCGGCACAACACTATCGCTGTCAGGAAGGTGGTTGTCATTGGGTTGCATTAAAACAAAACAAAACAAAACAAAACAAAACACAAAACACCAAAACACGAAACCGGACTTAATTTTAACCCAGAAGTAACAACGAAGAAAAATTCGCTGCAAACTTTCATATGGATCCTTTGCCCATCATCTCTATTGTAAATGCATGTGTGTGCCTAACTTTAGGCAAGAAAAGCAAGCACTTTAAAAAAGCAAAAAAAAAAAAAAAAAAAAAAAAAAAGCAACACATAGGTCAGTGCCCTCAGAAACATTTTTGTGCAGTCCACAAATATTCTCTGGGGAAAAAGAAAAAGTGCTTATCACGAACTCTTGATTTTTTTCTCTTTTTTTGGAGCATGTAATTTTTATCAGTTTGTTTTGTTTCTGTTACTTTTTTTCTCCCCACTCACTGCTTACAAAACTAGCAAGCAGAAGTCTCTCTGGAACAAGATAGAATCATAAAAAAGTTTTCAAGAATCTCGTCACAAACTAAACAGTACAAATTGCACATTCTTCATGAAAGTATCAGCCTTTAGTGCGTGCCTGGATCCAACTATAATAGATTATCCCAAAGTGGAAAAGAATGAACAGTACAAAATTAGCAGAACTGAGAGCAGAGCTTGTCTAGTGAAGGCAATCCGATCCGCACTTTAGGGGCCTGGATTCTCAGGCAATGGCAAAAGATTATGTGAAGTTTTACTTTTGCAAATTGTAAAACTTGGTAGTATCTCAAGAGGCAGATTGGTGCACTGAATTGCTTATGAGGAAAATTATATTAACAAATATACTGCTTGGTATATCTCTTGTATAATAGCTCTATTACAATCATGCCTGTTATTTATGTTACATCCATGTGCATGCCTTACCTATACAAATGCCTCTCTCTCTCTCTCTCTCTCTCTCTCTCTCTCTCTCTCTCTCTCTCTCTCTTTCTCTTTCTCTCTCTCAAATGTCTATGTGATTATGTAGATTTTGTATGCTGCATTTTTTTTTTGAGTCAGATCCATATAGGTGTGTAACCATGTCTTCTTACAATATTAGCAGGTATTTCCAAATTAATATTCACATAGAGAAATAGATTTTGTTTCTCATGCCATGGTTGGTTAATGTGACATTCTCTAAAACTTTATGTAACAGCAGGGGAATTACCAAAAAGAAACAGTTAAGGTATAATAATAATTTTAGCCATTTTTTTCCAAGATGCTATAATCTACCCAAAGATAACTAATTGTTCAAAGTAAACATTCCACTCCAACCACAAAAGGAATCCATTACACAAACATATAATTCACAGTCATTTTTAGTGGGTTGTAAACAGTTTGGAATGAGCATAAAATGGGACAAAAATCAAAGTGAGCATTTTGAAATGAAAAAGTGTTTGCTACAAAAGGTCAGTCCCTTTGCTTGGCAAACTATGTAGAAAAGCCTGGGAAAATGCTGATCACACAAGCAACGAGGGAATTTTAAAGCCAACAGCCTCCTTGTTTCTTTAAACAGACATCGGAACCTATAACTGGATCCTGTCAAACAAACGACAGCAAAAAAATATAACAGCTGCTAAGAAGTCAAGTTGAGAGATAAAGTTTTCGAGGCTAAAGACCTCAGAAGTAGTCTAAAGGTCTTTCTTAAATCTTTAGGCAAGGTTATGGATCCCAGGGTGGCTTTCAGGCAACAAGTCAAATATGTAAGTTTGTGTATCATTCTTGTCATAGTGTTTTGTGTTCCAGAAAAAAGAAAGAGACGACAAACTTGTTGATTAGCATCTGTTGAAGCTTTCTGCAAAGTAGCTCATAGCTGCAATCACCAAATTTGAAAACCTTGGTGTCATTTACCTTTTATTGTGGTTTAAAAAAATAACATAAAATGTACCATCATAACCATTTGTAAGTGTACAGTTCAGGAGTGTTGATTGCATGCACATTGTTGTGCAACAGATCTCTCTAGGTATGATTTTAATGTTGTTAAATTGTTTGAGGGCATATTAACCAGAACTGGGAATCATGAGGGAAGGATGAGTTGTTAAAAGAGATTTAAAAAGATGAATAACAATCTAAATAAAATTAAATAATTTTTAAAAATATATTTTATTGATTTTTTTACAGAGAGGAAGGGAGAGAATAGAGAGCTAGAAACGTCGATGAGAGAGAAACATAGACCAGCTGCCTCTTGCACACCCCCTACCAGGGATGTGCCCGCAACCAAGGTACATGCCCTTGACCGGAATCGAACCTGGGACCTTTCAGTCCGCAGGCTGACGCTCTACCCACTGAGCCAAACCTGTTTCGGCAAAATTAAATAATTTAAAAAAAACAATCCTATTACCTTAGCCCACAAATACATTGGATACATAAAAATACATTTAGGGTAGAAATATGCTCATTCATTCACTTAATCCATTAGTATATAAGAGAAATTTCCTACAATGGCTGGTGTTGTTTGGGAGAAAAAGGATTGCTCTTGCCATTTAAGGAAAGTCTTCTTGAGTATCTCACATCAAGTGACTTCTTTGCATTGTCACAGTGTGTGAAGAAAATATCATGGAAAATCAGGCCAGATTAAACTTCTCATGGTCTTAACAGGAGGTTAAAACCAGACAAGTAAATATTTGTTTTAAAGTGTTTCTTATGTAATTTAAATAAGAATCCTATCTACCAAAGAGGGAATATGCTAATTGACTGCCCCGCCCTCAAAGATGGTGGTACCCACAGCCACAGATGGCAGAACCCAGTCCCCTCAGCACTGCCAGGGTGCCTGCCTCCAGAGTCCCCCAGTCCTCTGAGACCCACAGCCACCCAGAGCTGGCCCAAGATGCAGGCAAGCCTTGAATGGCAGATGCTCAGCAACCTAGGGCAGCCCGAGGCTCAGGTAACCAGAGCCAGATGAGGCTTGTGCTGCCTGCAGTGGCAGCAGCAGAGGTGTGATGGGGCATCACCTTAATTTGATCACTTGGTGGCCTCCTGCCCCTGAGGGTTCCCAGACTGTGAGAGGGGGTAGGCTGGGCTGAGGGATCCACCCTCCAGTGCATGAATTTTTATATACCAGGCCTCTAGTAGTATATATAGATCCTGGCTGGTGTGGCTCAGTAATTGAGCTTTGATCTATGAACCAGGAGGTCATGGTTTGATTCCTGGTTCAAGGTACATGCCTGAATTGCAAGCTTGAGCACCAGTGGGGGGCATGGAGGAGAAAGCCCATTGATTAGTAATTCTCTCTCATCATTGATGTTGCTATTTCTCCCTCCCCCTTCGTTTAAAAAATCTATAAAAATGTATTACAAAAATTGTATATATTGAATGTGTACAATATGACTTGATATGATTACTACAGTAAAGGTAATTGACATATCATTTATTTACCCAGGTGCCAATTTTATGTGTGTGTGTGTGTGTGTGTGTGTGTGTGTGTGTGTTGACAGCATTTGAAATCTACTCCCTTGGCATATTTCCAGGTTTCAATACAATATTAACTACAGTCATCATGTATATACATGAAATATCTAGATTTTTTCATTCTACATAAATTAAACTTTATATCCTTCGACCAACACCTCTCCCCATTTCCCCCACTCCCTATTAAGTCATTGTAAAGCTAACTTACCCTACATTAAAAAAAATAATAATAATTGTAGCCCTAACCAGTTTGGCTCAGTGGATAGAGCATTGGCCTGCAGATTGAAGGGTCCCAAGTTCAATTCCGGTCAAGGGGATGTACTTTGGTTGCGAGCACATCCATAGTAGGGGCTATGCAGGAGGTAGCTGATCAATGTTTCTCTCTCATCAGTGTTTCTCTCTATCCCTTTCCCTTCTTCTTTGTAAAAAATCAATAAAATATATTAAAAAATAATTATAATGGTTATTCTCTCTTCTTGGATCTGTTCTTTTCTTTCATAGCAGTAGCGCTGTTTTTGCTTTTTGTGGGTCTTTTTATTTAAAGTATATCTCCTCTAAATTCTCAGCTGCTAATAGAGAGCAGTGATTTTTAACCAATGTGCTGCAAGAATTTTAAAACATAAAATACCTGACTATTTACTCAGGAACACTGACCTCTTTTCCCTTACATTGTCAAGTAAAAAACAAAATGGCAACAGCCAACACAAAAGTAGTTAAATGGTGTGAATAAATCAAAGTTATATCATTTTGTGTGTGTCAGATGAGCAAAAAAGTATTTTTTGATGTGCCAAAGAATTTTAGTAATTAGTACCATGAGATGGAAAAAGGTTGAAAATCTCTGGTATAGAGAATAGCACATAGAATAGCTACCCTAATAGCTACTTGCACAAATGCAACAGACACATTAGTGTCTGTTACATCACTCAACCAATATTTATTGAGTGCTTACAGTGTGTCACGTACAAGGTGTGGCTCTTCCCAAATAATAGACCTTCACAAGAGGTGTCTGTCATTATATGTTTGATAAAAAGAACTAAGGATTGCACCAGTTTTAGACTACATATTTTGGCCCCGACTGCTGTGGCTCAGTTGGTTAGAGCATTGTCCCGTACACCAAAAGGTTGTGGGTTGGATTCCCAGTCAGGGTACATACCCTCGATGCCTTTCTCTTTCTCTCAAATCAACAATAAAAAGAAATGCTAGACTATATATTGGGTCGGCAAATAAGTAATTGCGGGTTCCACACATATATGGCTTCAGTTGAATTTTTAGGTTTGCAGACGTAGTACAAATGTAAAACACATTTTGTTATTTGATAGTTGGCTATTCAGCTGTTAATCAGTAAAAAAAGTTTTTTGATCTGTTTTGTAGTTTTCGTTTGGCGTTCGTTGAAAAATGGAAAATCAAAAGGAACATTTTCGTCATATTTTGCTTTTTTATTTCCGCAAAGGGAAAAACGCATCGCAAGCTCATAAAAAGTTATGTGCTGTTTATGGTGACGAAGCCTTAAAAGAACGGCAGTGTCAAAATTGGTTTGCCAAATTTCGTTCTGGTGATTTTTCACTCAAAGATGAAAAATGCTCTGGTCGTCCAGTTGAAGTTGATGACGCCCTAATCAAAGCAATAATCAATTCGGACTGTCACAGTACAACACGTGAGATTGCAGAGAAGCTTCATGTATCACATACATGCATTGAAAATCACTTAAAACAACTTGGCTATGTTCAAAAACTTGATACATGGGTTCCTCACGAACTGAAAGAATCACAGTTAACGCAACGCATTAGCAGCTGCGATTTGCTAAAGAAACGTAATGAAAATGACCCATTTTTAAAACGACTGATAACTGGCAATGAAAAATGGGTTGTTTACAACAATATCAAGCGGAAAAGATCGTGGAGCAGGCCAGGTGAACCAACTCAAACAACATCAAAAGCTGATATTCATCAAAAGAAGGTTTTGTTATCAGTTTGGTGGGATTACAAAGGAATTGTCTACTTTGAACTCTTACCACCCAACCGAACGATCAATTCTGATGTCTACATTGAACAACTAACGAAATTAAACAATGCAGTTGAAGAAAAGCGGCCCGAATTGACAAATCGAAAAGGTGTTGTAGTCCATCATGACAATGCAAGGCCACACACATCTTTGGTCACTCGGCAAAAATTAATGGAGCTTGGTTGGGATGTTTTGCCACATCCACCATATAGTCCTGACCTTGCACCATCTGATTACTTTTTGTTTCGATCTTTACAAAACTCCTTGAATGGTAAAAATTTCAATAATGATGATGATGTCAAATCGTACCTGATTCAGTTTTTTGCTAATAAAAACCAGAAGTTTTTTTAACATGGGATTATGATGCTGCCTGAAAGATGGCAAAAGATCATTGATCAAAATGGGCAATACATTACATAATAAAGTTATTTAGTTCCATGAAAAAATTGTCTTTGATTTTCTTTAAAAAATCCGCAATTACTTAGCTGCCGACCCAATACTTTGCTTAGTTCAAATCTCATGGTCCCTTTCCTCTAAGAGATACAAGAGACCCTATTTTTAAGTAAGCTATTTCTATACATTGTTGAGGTCACCATAAACTATACAAAGTATTTATAAGACAGTGCAAAATGGACCTCACAAACTTTTCACTGTTTAGATCTACAAAATGCCTCCCTCCACATGCTTGTTCCCCAGACTTCAAAAGGGGGTCATAGGATCTCATACTTTTGGTCAGTTTAACATATGTACTGAGCATTAAGTGACGACCAATAATTCAATATTTTCAAGAAATTTCATTGGAAGAAGAAACATAAATTGAGTTTTTCATTGGCAACTTGCGATATCTCACTTACATGGTCTGCAACTGTAAAGGCAAGGCAAGGGAGATGAAGCGCATGGGAGAGCTTTAAAACGAGCACTCTCCTTTCCAGTTTGTCCTCTAAGCTTTGTGTATATTCCCTAGGCTGAGCAGACACTGTCAGAAACCACAGAAGTGACTTTAATCCAGTTCTAATTGCTGGTGAGGGGAAAAAAAATGCTCTGGTGGTTTAGAGGAATGGAGAAAACTAAATCAAGATAAGGAAACACACTAAGCAAGTTATTCGCTAAATTGGTTTACATTAGGCTCACCAATAGATTTTCTTTTGGGCATGTCCAAGAGATGCAAAATTTAAAATGTAACTAATACCATCTTACCAGGGATGCATCTTGTGCCAAGCACTGGGTAGAATTTCCCTGGGGGAACTACAGAAGCATGAACAGTTTGGTTCTGCCCCATTGCAAGAAACTAACTGAATGAATGAATGGGTGGGTAAATGGATGAATTAATGAATAAATGGTTAGAAAAGCATTTAAAAATACAACGACAGTTTATTGATGGTTTTTCAAGGTGAAGATATAATCTTAAAGAAGAAAGAGAGAAAGGAAACAAATCTTTAATTTTTTTTATAACAGCCCTTTTGCTACTGTAATGAGTAGGGAGGCCATTTCCCTAAGACTGTGAGAGTAAACACCATTTTCATGAAATGTGCCTTTCCCTTCCCTGGTCCATAAGTGTTTCCCATGACTCTGCAGTTGAGTATCTTGGCTGAGAGAGGACATGGCCATTAGAAAGAGGGCTCTAGATATGTTGAGCCCCAGCCGTGCCGAGAGACTTGGCACCTTCCTATGCTACTTGCTAATATCAGCCCCAGCATAAAATGTCATCAGAAGCCTGCATAAACATTGGACTTAGATTCACATAAATTATTTCTGTCCTAAGGTGCTGGATGCCAGAATTTAGCAAAAACAGCACTTTGAGTAAATAGAATTGGCATATAAATGTGAGAATATTAATCCAACAAAATGATCGTAGAAAAATACTATCAAAAGTACACACTTGTAAATCTTGCAATGATGTGAGAGGTTTATCTCATGCCTCTGAGTTTTTATTGAATATTTCCACAGAGTTCCTTTAAGCGGAAGCTGCCAAGGTGCTTTGAATGATCAGCTTCTTTGTGGAATTGTGCTCTTTGAGTTGCATTAAAATGCTTAGAAATTATTTTAATAATCAGATGTGTGGTTAGTGCCTGCTTAGTACTGGATCTACAAATTCATTTTAAGAGTAAACATCAGGACAATGAAATATAATGCCAGCTTTGATTGCTCCTGTCAGCAAAAATATTGTCTTATTTTATTAAAACCCCAACAAAATGCCATGAGCAAATGATAGAGTGTCTACTTGCAGATATTTCCCACTCTACAATATTATGGTACCTGCACACCACAGGGCTGCACTAGCAGAATTGTTATCTTGCCTGAGATACGCACTTAAACAGAGGTATAGAGCCTTTTTTCATATGTGCACGCATCTTATTAGGTACAGGTTTCCCCAAAGCCCTATTTGGATTTCTGCTCTAATATAACAGTGCTCTCACCGTAGGTGCTGAGTATTTATAAGTGAATGAAGATTTCCTGAAAATGATTATTATTTAGCTATTGGCAATAATAACATTATAACATTTTCAGTGATCCATTTTGGCTTTAAGTACTTATTAAATAATATTTATTCCTCAAATATGTACTTGCAAAATTAAATGAGAGTGCACCATGCAATAAAAACGCATTTCTCTCTCAACCTGAATTGACTCCATTCCTCACAGATATCTCTCCTCGTGTTCATCCTGCTTTTTACTGTTTTCTACTATCACTCTGAACTCTCTGCTGTTCTCTCTGATGTGTTGATATGCTTTTCCCCAAAGCCATTCTCTTTATCCACTTTCCCTACCCACTCGTCCCCTTCTTGTTATTCTCCATTCCCCACTGACACGGGAATAATAGGATCCCAAGGCTGTCCTTACACTATAATTAAAGTATGAATTTCCAGGAGTTGAAAATTGCAGACCATTTTTATTATGCTACTATAATAAAGCCAGGTAACACTGAGAGAATTAAAATAGCTTTGTCCTAGCAGATAACTTGGTAAAGATTTTTTTTCTCCTTGGTTCTATTGTTTGAAGAGAGTGGGAGCTGAAAATGGGAATAGATTCACCAATTCTTTTTTTCTGAAAACACCTCTATCTTTTACGTGATATATATCCCCCTAGTTCCTGGGAATATGTTGTAAACTTGTAACAGATGGTGATGAAGCTTCATATTTTTATATAATACTTTTTTTTTTTTTTTAGATTCTGCATTTACTGTATGTATCTTCCAGGGAAAATGACCTTGAAGGAATGAAGTCATAGTCTGAAGGAAAAACACCTCACAGATAGACTCGCATAGCAATGATGAGTCAGTTGGGTTTTGTTTTGCTCCCCTCATGAGATGAAATAATATCAGATGAAAAACAGAATGTTGAAATATGAGGATCAAAGGTCATCTTAACACTGGAGGTGCCTCTGTTAATTGTTCCAGGAAAACCAGTTAGCTGCATTCTGACTGAACCAGAAACACATGGAAGATGGAATAGCACTGTTTGCAAGTAGAAATGCTATTTGCTTCACTTGGGTAATGTTGGGGCCTTACCAAAAATCGTTCTGGCACAACGTCTACCAGCATGAATGTTAGGCGGGTTCTAACACTCGGAGTGCTGATATTTTATGAATGTTTTATCACTGGCTTGAAAACAAGAAGTTTGCAATTGAATCAACAACATGTCATACAGACAAAATATTAAAAAAAAAAAAGAACATTAGTGAGAATTACTGATGTCCCTATTGTAAAAACAAACTGAAGTTAATAAGAAACGTGATTCTCTTAACCGATTCACCAAAGTCAGGTTTTAATAGCACAGCTTCCCAGGCAAACCCAGTGGCACGATGAACTTGAGCATGGGTTGTGTAGCATGTGTAGTAAAGGGGAGACAGGGCTGCATATTCAGTTACCCACCTCTTTTTTCCACAGCTTCAATGCACTGCTTTACGAATCGTGGAACTGTGGAATTTTCACGTTCACACACTGTGTGCAGATGAGAGCCAAAAATTTGATCTGCAAAAGAAACAAAGATGAGCTTCATTAAAATCCAAGCTTGTGTTGTTCTTTAATTTGATTCTGTTTCCTTATCCACTGCATGATGGAATCTGCAACTTGCATAGGAATCAATTTTTTGCTTTAATTCCAGGTGTCTGTTGCAGACATGCAAAGACTATAACTCTGTCCCTTATGGAATAGGACCCAGGTCCAGAGAAAGAAAACCAACAGTGATTAGGTAGGGGTGCCTGAGTGAATTATAGTCTCTCTGGTTGTTTATAAAATATAGTCTCTCTTAACTTGGTTGTCTATAAAATAATGACAAAGAATTAAGTACATTTCTGTAAAATAATAGATCTTAATGAACTGACGTCTTGAGTGTTTTAGAAGAATTTTCCAATGCTCATCAAAGTTATGATTTTGTCAGTATACTTAGAAAATTCCTTCTGTGGCTCAATGATATTTAAGGAGGCAAGTGCCAAGAGACTTAACTTAAAAGTGAATTTCTAAACATTTCTCCTGCCTTGAATGCCCTTCTCTAATCTAAGTGTCCCACTTCCTTTTGGGCTCAGCCCAGAGAGCACTTTCTCCACAAACTCTATCCTTCACATCTCTGCGTTGTGGCTCCAGCAGCACAGGCTCTCTGGAATACCAGGTCCTTAGGATATTAATAGGTGATGTGAGGGAAAGGGCTGTGGTCAACATGGTTTAGCAACATGGGGTTAAACAAAGTTAAACACTTTCTTTTTGGATAGCTGTTTTAGAGCTTGTGATGTGCCAAGGGCCCCTGGGAATCTCTATGAGGGGCCTGAGGACTCACCATTTCCCACACTATTCGATAATTTCAAAGAGCATATCTCTAGACTAGAGGTGTCAAACTCAATCAGAGAAGGGGCCAAAATCTAAAATCCAGCCTAAATCAAGGGCCGAATGGTTTACTGAACAGTCATAAACTGTCATTGTGATGGAAACGCAGCGGAGTGCAGTGATGACAGCGCGGTGCGGGCCACATTGCAAGGCCTGGCGGGACAGATTTGGCCCGTGGGCCTTCACAAGGCCTTCACATTCGGCCCACGATTTAGGCTGGATTTTAGATTTTGGCCCCTTCTCTGATTGAGTTCGACACCCCTACTCTAGACTAATGTTCCAGAGAGCACACTAGATGAAATCCTAGCCTAGCCCTCTCATTTAGAATGTGATTTATGCTACCTTGTGTTGTGTATTTACATTTATAATATATGAAATACATTTTCTCAGAGGAGATCCTGAGCGCCTGCATCATCCATGTGTTCTTAGAGTCACAGTGCTTTGCACAGATTCTGGCCCACAGGATTCCACTACAAAACTGGAAATTGTGGTAAAATATATATAACATAAAAATTTACCATTCTAAACATTTTTGAAGTGTAAAGTTCAGTGGCATTAAGTGCATGTATATTGTTGTACAATTGATACCACAAATACATTTGCAAAACTTTAAAAAACAGCATAAATGTTTAATACCGATAGAAACAAATATTTAATAGTTTCAAAGGCTTTCCTTCTTTCTCAGAATGAAATCTAATTCCCTATCCCAACTTATAAGGCAGCTCAAGTCTAGACCTTCCACCCATTAATTGATTTCATTTGTTCCCCCTCTCCCCTGCATCACTTGGCTATGGCTTCTCTTCCCATACTGCTGATCCTTGTCCACACGTCTGCCTCTGAAGTCTGCACTTATTATTTCCTCTACATCACATGTGTCAAACACAAGGCCCGCGGGCCAAATCCGTCCCGCCAGGCCTTGCAATGTGGCCCGCACTGCGCTGTCATCACTGCACTCCGCTGCGTTTCCATCACAATGACAGTTTATGACTGTTCAGTAAACCATTCGGCCCGCGATTTAGGCTGGATTTTAGATTTTGGCCCCTTCTCTGATTGAGTTCGACACCCCTACTCTACATGGAACTCTATTGCTCTAGGTCTCTGATTAAATGCCACCTTCTGATTGTAACCTTTCCTATCTACTCTTAAAAAAAACTGGCCACCCCTGCCAACAGGAAGTCTCCAGGTCACTTCGTTGCCTTACTTTTCTTAGAGCACTTCTCCCCACCTTACTTATTAAATACAGTTGTGTATTTACTGGTTAGTAGCTCATTTTGCTTAGAATGTAAGGCTCAGGGAAGTAAGAACTATATCTACTTCTTTTATTATTGGATCCCAGTAACGAAACAATGTTTGGCATATACTAGAATTTTAATAAACAGTCATTGAATGGTTGCCTGAAAGACATTAATTAGTGGAGATTTTCAATGAATTTAAAAGTTATCTTTAGCAGAATGGAGGAGAAAATATAAAATGCAGCGTAATAGAAATCTAACTACTATATTATTACAAAGGGATAGTCAAAATGGAATGTGGTGAAACTTCAAGGAGGTCATGATTCTCATCCATTTGTTAGGAAAGTGATGTCTTGAAGTTGTGACAACCCAGCAGGGAGGGAAGTGATTAAGGCTATAGAACTAATACTATTGTACTACAATATGGAATTGTGCATTTTCATACAAGAGACAGAAAGTTCAACATGCCTCAACCTAGTGCAGAGAGTGGAAAATAAAAGTTATGTTAAAAAATAGTGAGCTATCACCATAAAGAAGAATGACATAAAATATTAAGAAAAATAACCCAGAACTTCAGATACAATAATTTACTTTGGTTAGATTTATAATCAGAAATAATTGCTATAAATTATAAACTCCTTTAATGAAAATCATAATCCAGATCAAGTTCACAAATATTTATTAACTTCTATCATTATAGCAATGAGGTAGGCATATTAAATAGTAAAATAGAAATCAAGAATTTATAATCTTACTAGAGGCCATATTCTTCTTCATGGAAAAATAAGACATCCCCTGAAAATAAGACCTAGCGCATATTTGGAAGGGCAAAAATTAATATAAGACACTGTCTTATATTGGAGAAAACAGGGTATTTATAATGCTCATCTCCTTAAATTAGATTTATATATTTAAATCCTTTGCTATGAGACTATGTGGTATAACTTACTACAGTGAGCAACTTTTATTTCCTCAATGTCTTTATGTTGGGTGCGGCCATATAACTTGCTTTGGACAATACAGTGTTGAGTAGAAATAATAATGTTTCAGTTCTAGACTGAGACCTTAAGATACAATATAGACTTCTACTTTCCTACTTACTTCCCTGCTTTGGCCCAGACAAGAGCTTCCCTGGGTAACTACTTGACCTTTTAGTCTGGTTCCAGAACAAATACATGTGGCACAGAACAGAAAGTGAGGAGTCAAGGGCAGTCTGATCTATAGTTCAGAGAAAAACTTTTCAGTCAAGCCTGACTTAAACTCACAGACAGATGAGAAATGAATGCTTTTTGCTCTATGCCATTGAAATTTTGTGTTTGTTCATTATGCAGCAATAGCTAATTGATGAAGATGATAGCAGGTATCAGTCTGTTTTGTTTTTTGGGTTTTTGTTTGTTTGTTTTGGTGATCTAAGCCATGCTGTGAAAATAAAAAAACAAAACAAAACAAAAACATTACAAAAAAACAACAACAAAGAGGGTTGATAGAATATGGAAACAAACTGGAAAGAAAATAGAAAAAAGTAATTCTAAATTTGCTAAGAATGTGGAATTACACATCAGTTTAGATTCAACCATAAAGAAGAGCCTCAAAGGAAATTATTCTCATCTGAAAATCTAAACTCATTATGCCTCACTTAATATGATGGCACTTCTTATTCTGTATTCTCCCCAGATCAATTAATTTCTATAGAATTCAAGTCAGTTAGTATTTCGTGAGCACCTACCATATGCTGGGTGCTATGAAGGATGCAGATAGTAATCCACTCATTCAGCAACTATCTATTAAGGCCCACTATGGACCAGCCACTGTGTTACAAACAGAAAAGGCAATGATGCGTGAAGCATGATCTCCCACAGCCAGGGGTTGGGGGGCTTGGGAATAACTCACAAACACTTATAATGTGATTAGTGCTAGTGCAAGGGTGTGTGATCATAATAGTGAAGATTTACTGTTCACTTATAATAAGCCAGGCAAGGTTCAAAGTACTTTACATAGTCTAACTTACTTAACCCTTTATACCAATTCTCAACCCTTTCATAGTAGATACTATCTTCTTGATTTTAGAGGAAAGGAAGCTGAAGCATAAAGACAGTGAGTCTTTTGTCTACAGTTACAAAGCATCAGTCTCTATGAAAGAAATAAAAAAGGTAAGGGCAGTTTTTTTTTTTCCTTTTGATTTGAACATCAACGTGAAATAATATGATGCTTGGAACTACTGCAGACCACAGAAATTAGGGGTGAGTCATGGAATTTTGTTTACTGGATGCAGGAAGTAAACCAACTAATCAGACAAAGAGGGTTTTAAAATTTCTTATTTGTTTGAAGGAGACTGAGATGCAGAAATCTGATGGTTTAGAAAATAGTGAGACTGATATTTCTAAGTTAAGACAAGCATTTCAGATGCAGCAGTATGGTGATGGGCCAAAAGATGAAACATTCTCATTGGATTTTGGCAATTCAAAGGCTGTTGATGACCATAAAGAAAAGAGTTTAGTAGAAGAATGAAACTGAAAAGCAGATGCTTGTGGCCAAGATTTGAAGAGAAAGTGGGGATGTAGAAACAGCTAAGAGACTCCTTTATTAAGAAGTTTTGTGCTGTGAACTAATTATAAGGAAAGACTGGACCTGGGGGAGAACTTGACTTGGGGTGAATAGGAGAGAATTTCCATTGCAGGGTATTTTTGATTGTCATAGTGCTCTGAAGGGTGAGGTGCTACAAGACCAGCTATTTTCAGTTGCTATAATGGGGGAGGTGCATTACTGCCACATACTGGGGGGTCCAGGCAAGTGCAGGCAATTCCTCACAGTGAAAAACTATCCCTCCCTGATTGCTAATAGCACCCTGGTGGGAAAGAAGCCTAGATTTACTGCACTTCATTAGATAGAAGGAATATGTTTGCTTTTGCCAGTTACCAGATGAGCCAAAAGTTTTCTTCTCACTTATATCCTCTCTTTAAACTGGCTACCCTCACCCAAGAAGGCATAGCTCTGGTGTCTATGAACTTAGCTCTCCAGCGGAATCTGCTTTAGTCAAAGGTTGTCGTGTGCAAGTATCCATACAAAGGATTTAGAATTGGTATACTAAAGAGTAAGGTAAGTAACTCCAGGGGTCTGAGTTAGATTTAGACACTGGAGATCAGGGGCACCTTTTGGGAAATGCCCATGTACAATAGGTGAGTGGGCACAGGAACTAATTTGCCTCTAGAGAGTGGTGAATTGAACATATACCTCAACTCTTCACTTTCTGATTCCCAAGTCCAGGGACCATGTATTCTTGTCATGAGATGCATTAGAAATTAGAGTTAATTTCTGTTTAATGCAACTAAATAAACTTGCCTAAACATTGGCAAAGCATTGTCTCTAATGTTTCAAGAGAAGGCTTACAATCACAATAGGAAGGGCCAGGGGTGGCAAAAGAGCTCAGTGAGATCCACAGTTATAGAAAGCACTGGTTAGAAAAACTTTGGTGGATATCTGTTGGTTTTGCTGGCCACTCAACTATTCCTTTATCCTCTGGTAAGAGCATCCTGATTTTCTTTTGAGGATGAGACCTTTCTCACTTTTCTGCCATTTGTTTTGGGTAATGTTGACCCTACTACTTCCCACTCCAGGGATGAATGTGCATTTCATCTTCCTGGCCACAGAAATTGGTTCAGACATGAACACATGGTCCAAGTAGGTCTATCAAGTAAATCCCGAGGCTTTGTCTAGAGCTACTGGGAAAGAGGGACCGTATTTTTTTTTTCTTTCTTCTTCTTCTTCTTCTTTTTTTTTTTTTTCTATAGGTATTGGTACACTATGGGGATGTGAATCCAAGTTTTCATAAGTTATGTTGCCACTTTCTGGAAAGATGCACTGGAAATTAAGCCAACACAGTGGAAAACAGAGCTGAGCCATAGAAAAGATAAAGATTTGAAAGCATTTTGCCCCTAGATCCAGTCATGCCTAAAACTATCTTTACTCCTTGAACTTTTCAATTAAGTAGTTCAATAAATCCCATTCTTACTTTTGAAGTTTGGACAAGTTTATATCAATTACAACAGAAAGAATATTGACTACATTAGCCTTCAACATAAAATGGTGAATTTTACAACTTAGAGGAGATGATGATGCACATGAAATGACTTTGCAAAATAAAACATGCTACCCAAAGAAAATAAATCACAGAGATTTAGCTAAAATGTCATTGTCAATGTTAAGAGCTGTTGTAGGATTTCCATTCATCCATAAATTTGATACAGTCCAGGGTCTGATAAACCAAGAAGGATCACTAAATTATGGAAATGTGTTTGACCCACAGAACCTTTTATCTTAAAATAGAGTATGAAAGGGGAAGGGAGAGAGAAGCAAGCATAAATGGACTAGATTTTCCCCTAAACTTCTAAGCCTATTGTCCTGGAACAACATTAAGGAGTATTTCTGCATTCCCCCTTTCTTATGGTAGTATTCCAAAAAAGGGAGCAGTTCCAAAACCCTGAGCTCCCGACTCCCCACCTATATTTCCATCTGTAGCTCACTGGTAATCCTTTCTTCCTCTCTTAACAACTCTTTGTATTTAGCAAACACCTCTTGCTAGGGGTGCCAGTATTTTTGAATGCTCTTCAAATGCTATGGCTTTGGATCTTTATTCTCCTGTACTGTTTCAAGTGCATATACCAGGGGTGGTAGATAACACATTGGTTGGAGAAAATCCATGTTCTGCAATTTTTTGTTGAAAGCATCTTTTGGTGAGAAAAACAAATAGACCTTTCACATGACTGTACTTATCAATCATGTTGTTTACATAATGAATTCGAGTTTAACTAGGAAATGGTGGTTTTTAATCTTTAAGCTCTCAAACTTTTGACCGATTTAGTTAGTTCATCAGCATAACCAGGTTAAGTCTCACAGATTACAAATTAGCCCCATTCTCCCTCATCTCTGCTATATATTTTTGACAAATTATGGAAAGAACACCCAGTAATGGGATCTTTGTCAGATAGATTCCCAATGAATCAAAACTATGAGGAAAAGTACTCAATAGAAGCAGTTAAATGTTCAAATAATGTGACGGTATTATCATCATTTATACGGGGAGACAGTCTCCACATGCTTTTCAAAATGATGTTATTCTGCTCTCAGGACAGAGGGCCATGACAGCTACTTGAGTACATTTTAAAAAGAAAAAACAAAGCATCTAAAACAACCACAATGACAACACACACACGCGCACACACATACACACACACCAGGCAGTTATTTTGGTCATGAGGTATATTTGTAAAGATTTTGTTGACTGCAATAGAACAAACAAAACTGTGGCCATTATAAGCAAATAAAAAATTATTTGAATGGTATTGAGATAGGGAGTGGACGAAAGCTCAAATAATTGACGGGGATCTCAAATTAATTTGTTAATCAAAGAAATTACCAAAGTCTGGGGGAACAGTCTTTGAGATGTTTAAAATCCAAGGTGCTTAGGAGATTCATAAAATAAGAAACAATAAATAAAGCAATTGTATTGTAACTCTGAGAGCTGGGTCAGGAGGCTACTTTCATTGTCACAGAGACTTCCATTTTATTTGAAGTTCCAGTAGAGGATGACCATTTGGTTGAGATTAAGTTTAAAAACCGGTTGGGATGAGAAAAAATATATAGCCCTGTAGCCTCCATAGTAGATAGCATTCAGTTGGAAATTTTCTCGCTTCAGATGGTACACATGGGCAAATCATTTCCCATTAGAGAGGGGCAGAGGTACTAACGGGTGAAAATAATATTCTTAACATAGATAATTTCAGCAGTTTAACTGAATTCATCCTTTGATTCTAAACTCTAAGTGACATTCATGCTCCTTTAGAGAGTTGACCGCTTATCAATCAATCCTGTTTTTATGCTTCTATGTTTCTTGCATCCTCACCACCTTTTCCTTTTCTCCTTTAAAATATTTCCCATGAGTATTAATCAGAGAATATTTCACAACTCTATGGAGAATTTTTGGAGAAATTGGTGACTTAAGTAAGTGCTATAGTTTACTGATGGTTTATGTCTTTGAATTAGGATGCAGAAGAATCTTACTAATGCTAAAACACTGCTGATTTTAATCTACCTTCAGAAGTGCTTCAGAATGTACTGCATCATCTTACTATGTTTTGGGCATTAATTAAACATATCAGCTACTGCTTTTTTGGTGCACAGGTCTTAAAAATTGGGCTCATTACCTGCTGAATTTCTAATAAACACTGAGAATAAATCTCTTTCATTGCCTGGTTTACTTGTGAGTTCTTTTCTCATAAGAGGCAAATACAGGAAAAAGCTTAATTATTTTAACTTTTAAGTAGCTTGGAATATAAATAAATAGACTTTCTAAATAGATACACATTTGTGTATAGTTTCCCTCCACATGTTTATTCATATTTTGTGCCTCATCTAACCTAACGTTTTAAAGCTCCTAGTGGAGAGTGATGATGTCTACTCTGGAAGACTGGAAGAGAGGTGCCTAGACTGTGGAGAGGATCTCTCCAGCAATGGTAGGCTGTAGCTTCCAATCAGAGTTGGACAGTTGACTGCAGGAGGAACATCCTTTCACCAGAAAGCTCCGTGTCAGTGACAGGCCAGCTGCCAACTGGACAGAATGGCAGAGTTCTTCCTCAGCACCTTCCATTTTTTTCTCCTTCCTGTTTTTGGCTTCCAGTTTCCACTGTTCTCAACTTCACCCTAAATCCCCCAAAATACTTTCATGTAGTACTCCTTGGCCCCTTTTCCTAAGCTCCTAAACACTCATGGAAATAGAACTCAACTCAGTTTTGGCCCAATGAATGCAGTGGACATTTTGGTGAGTCCACCAGCCAGAAATGATTTTGTAGCTTAAATGAAGAGTTTATTAACACAAATGTAACGATGAGCATAAGATTTTTCTGTACCTATTCTAGGCAGAAACTTGGTCCTATACTTTCCCCTCCCTCTGCTTATCCAGCAGCACAACACACAAATAAACATATATACTCACACACTTCCCATACATGTATAGAAAATCACAACAGTATAGAGAATGGTTTGACTAAGTGAATATTTCATGCATTTTTATCCATCCATTCAATCTATGTATATCCCAGAGTATTTTTCAGTGTGTGCTGGGGATACAATAATGAATAGACCAAAAGGTCTTCACCCAGTTTATGTAAATGGAGAAAACAAACACATGAACACATTGACATAGAAGATAATGTCAGATAGTGATGGTGCTATGAGAAAATAAAACTAGGCAGGGGGATAGGGATCTAGTAGGAGGTGTTATCAGCAAAGACATCTCTAAGGCAGTGCCATTGAATAGAGACCAAAAGAAGTGAAAGGATGAGATAATACAAAAGAGATCATCCAATCAGAGGAGCATAGTGCATAAGGCTGTGGGGTAAGTTGGGGTATGTTAGAGGAGCAGCAAGGCCTGTGTGGCTGGGGTGAAGTTATAAATAAGAACTATATAGTTGAGCCCTGACTGGTTTGGCTCAATAGATAAAACACTGGCCTGCAGACTGAAGGGTCCCAGGTTCGATTCTGGTCAAGGGCCTGTATCTTGGTTGTAGGCACATCTTCAGTAAGCGGTGTGCAGAAGGCAGCTGATCAATGTTTCTCTGTCTTTGATGTTTCTAATTCTCTCTCCCTCTCCCTTACTCTCTATAAAAAATCAATAACACATATTTTTTTTAAAAATAACTATAGTTTAGATGGTGGGCACACAGTGCGATATACAGATTTTGTATCATGGAAATCCATCTTATCCTATTAACCAATGTTACCCCAATACGTTTAATACTTAAAAAATCTATGATTGAGAATAAAACAGAAGAGATAGCCAGGGGTCAAGGTAGGTAACACCCTACAGGTCAGCAAGGACATTAGATATTATTATAGTATAATTTTATTCTTAGTAATTAGAGATCATTGAGCAGGGGAGTGACATAATGTGATTTATGTTTTTAAATGACCCTTTTAATTGCTACGTAGAGACTATATTTGGAAAAGAAGTAGGAAGGTCAGTTTGGGGGCTGATAAAATATTTCAGGGAGAGAAGATAGTACTTAGATAAGAACACTGACAAAGGAAGTGACTAAAAGGGGTTGAATTTATGTTTTTTTAGGTGGGATTTTTTGATAAGAGTAGAAGAGGCTGTGTAGAATGGAGGGTGACTCCAGCTGGCAAAGGGCAGTGATGTTTTCTGAGGCAGAGAACATGTGGTAGCTAGGGACTCAAGGGTTGCTCTGGGTAGATGTGAGATGTCTACCAAACATCCAAGGAAATGTCAAATGGACACTTGAATTGAACATCTAGAGCTTGAAGCTGACATTTTAAGTTTGAAAAAACCTACAGATGCAATTTGAAGTCACAGGGCTGGACTATTTCAACCCTGGAATGTTTGAATAGTGCCCAGCAGACTAAGAAGGGGAAAGAGAAGAGAACTAGAAGGACTTAACATAGAAGAAGCCCACCATTGTGAAGCTAGAGAGAGGAGCAGACCACCAAAGTAGTCCCACTAAGTTTACAAAGAGAGGAAGAAGAAATTGTAAATAAACAGTAATTCTAAAACCACTGAAAGATTTCATATCCTGCTTCCATTCCTTTCTACCTCTTTCCAGGTAACATCGTCTCAGGAAGTAGAGCTAAGATGACTCTGGTCTACGAGATATAGCTCACAGTCCAGTTAGAAGATATTAAAATAATGAAATAATAAAATTATACTTTGGGGATAAAGAGAAGAGAGGACTAATTCAGAATGAGGAAGACAGGGATGACTTCATGGAGCTGGTAACTCTTGAGCTGGAAGAGTAGGCATGGATAAGTTTTTAGGCACAGAAAGTTGAAAAATAATATTCAAGGTGAAGAAAACTTTATAAAGTAGAACAAGATAAATGTAATCTCTTCCACTTTATTACAATCCCTTCTTCTTGTCAAATGAATACATAAGTGAATGAATGAAAACAATGTATAAAAAGAAAGTAATTTCTATCTAAAGGTTGTTCCATGATCACTCAAGTATGAGAATACTATGTTTCAGTTTTGTTTGCATCAGTGCATTCTGGATGATTAACATGGCCAAATTTGGATTAGCAAAGACTGATTGATTATTTAGAGTTTCAGTTGACAATATTTTCTGTTTTTCTTGCCTATCTTCCTTTCATTAGAATTAGAGGACTAAAAAATGGCAGGAGGGATAACATTCAAAGATGTCAACTTCTGCTACCTTATCCATATTGTGTGTACTTTATATTCTTAAAAATATATCTTCAATCACATAACTTACTGTAATTCTCTGAAGTTAAAAATTACCGATTATATTGCCTACTTACTTGACTTGGTAGGAACTTCACTGGGTGGTTAAAACTACAATGAAATCAGTACCTTTACTTCTGTTTGAGTGACAAGTGTAAAGAGAAAGTTTGATATATACAATTTATTCAGGTAATTGAGTGAATTAATTCTGAATAATTTAATTTACCTTTTTAGCTCAGTGAGTATGGACTAAAGCTGGAAATGTCATTCAGTGATTGATAAAAGTTGAAAGATTCTTTTAGGATGGAAGGGAGGTGAGGGAAATTTTGACTCACTTTGAATTTAAGTAAAATCCAGGAAAGAACAAGGTACTTTTCCTAATAACAGCATAGATTTGTGAGTATCCCAGGTGGTAAGATTTCAATTTATTTGCATGAATGCATAGTTCAATAAGAAAAGATTCAAATTTAGTTGGAGTAAAATGGCTTAATGATTTCAAATATTACTTGTAATATATTAATATAACAGTCTTGAATATCTATAATGGAGTCTCTTTCATTTGGGTCTTAAGGGTGTTCTCACAGTCACTAATGCTGAGTGCTAGGCACACACTGAAGTACCTAAGAGGAAAGCACTTTAGGTTAAAAGCACTTTCTCTTCTCAGCCTCGGGTTAAAAGCTATTTCAGGATTCTGTTAAAGGCATTCTTTAGTCCTCAGCTTCAGCTTAAAAGCGGCTTTGATGAAAAGTGCTTTGAGGCAGGTAAAGGATTTTATAATAAACCATATTAAGAGCTGGGGAAATGTGTGGTTCTGTGGAAGTGTCGGCTAGCTCCATGGAGGTGTGGTGTGAGCTCTGTGTAGGTCGGCTCGTGCCTGGGGGCTGCTCTGAATAATGTGGTCCACTGGTTATTCCCTGCAAAGACACTGAAAAACATTTCCAGGAATGTAATTGGAGAGAAGGGGTTACAAACCCAAACTGGGAGGCCATACTGCACACATTTTGGGAAACATTTTGTTTCTTTCGGGCCTCCTGTCAAATACACTGTGTGTGTGTTTTTTTGTTTTGTTTTGTTTTGTTTTGTTTTGTTTTTAGGCCCTTATTGTAGAAAGTGACTGTGCACTAACATTTCTAAAACACCTTGTCCTGTCCCAAAGCTGCCCACAGAACGGAATAGTAGTATCTAACTGTGAGATGCACTTTGCATATTGCACATTTCCTGTGTTTATTGCACCCTCTTCACTTGCATTACTTTTCCCACGAGCAGGGCCTGCTGGGAGATGGTAGCATATAAAGATGGAATGAAGTATCTCAGTTGGGTCTGCCTACCAAATTGACAGAATGACATGCACCACCCAGATGTCTAATTGCAAGCATTAATATTAGCTGGTGAAGAAAAAAGAAAAACAACACAGCGATTTAAGAGAAATTTTGAGTTTATGGGGGTCAGAGAGAATTCTGAGAGATTGCAAAATGGTACAGATGTCCTAGATAAGTCCCAGGGAGTAGACATGACTTCTGTTGAGACAAGGGCCCATCCATGGGCTGCTGGGCATGCCTCATTGAGGTAAGCTAGGAATTAAGTATACACATTAACATCTTCCCATTGGTCTATTATAGTGAAGTCAAGTTTGCAGGATTTGGAAGTGGGTTTTTGACTATTTCTTTCTAAGCAGTGCTCATTTCCAAAGAAGTCACATCTTATACATCTTTGTGGGCCCAGTGTCTGACCCATCACTTATCAGATGGTAGGTCCTCCATAAATGCTGGCCAAATTAATAAAAATAATGGGTACCGAGTGAATAATGAAATTGCCTCTAAAATCAAGTAAAAACTCATTATCCTGGCACTATTCGAAACATCTGCCACAGGTGTTCTCATCAAGCCCTCTGCATTTCGTTCATGCTACGGTTCCCCGGTGCCCCCCTGCTTTGCCACAACTGTGCACCTTGAACACCTCACCCATTTCTCACATGTTCAAATGTTTAAGTCAAGACTCAGTTTAAAGATCATAAGGGAAACATCACCTTTTCCACAGTATGCCCACTTGTAATATGTGGCCTTAATGCCCCTTAAAACATTAGACATTTGCTATATTATGTCATATTTGTTGTACATTTATCTTCCTTACTCATTACTTGGGGGGTATTGCTTTATGTGATTTTGTACCTTCTTAGAGCATAGTTATTGAAAGAATATGTTTGAGCAGGCAAGATGAGTAACAATCAAAGTATAAAGGATGGTAGGAAATACTCTGGGTAAAGTTTTAGTGGAAACTAAAACTATAATATGTATTGAACATTTTACAATACACTTCTCTATCCTTATTATTGGATAGTATGTGCAATGTGACAAACACAGTGTTGGGCACATGGAATGCTCAAAATGTTGGTTTTTAGTAATGTATTGTCATAAATCTCACCATAAATGATCTGTTCTGCAGTTTTCAGAAGGTCTACTCTGCCCTCAGGAGAAGGAGCATTTGCAATAAGCTATGCAATAATAAGAGTAGAATTAGGAGTAGTGTATAAGAATTAATAGTTACAATTTACTATACTAATTGGTCTTGGTATGGTATCCACAGTCCTATAATATCTAGAAAGTAAGGCAGAAATTTTCATTTTCTTGCCAAAATTCACAAAGCAAGTAAGTAGGAGAGCCAAGACTAGACTTCAAATCTACTTCAATATTTAGTGATCTTCATGGCTAAACAACTGCAATACACTGTAGGCCTGAGTAAAATACAACATATACAGCTTTTTTTTTTTCCTGCTGAGTGAAATAAACCAATCAATGAAAGAGAAACACCACATGACCTCACTAATTTATGGATAATAAATAACATTATAAACTGATGAATCAAAAGATAGATATAGAGACAGTAAAGCAACAAGCAGACTGTCAATTTACAGTGGGGAGGGGAGGAAGATCTGGGGGAGATAATAGATCAACCGAAGGACTTGTATACATGCATATAGGTACAACCAATGGACATAAAACTCTGGGGAGGGAGGGAGGCAAAAAAAATCAATAAAATATAAAAAAAAACAAAAACAAAAAAACAAAACAAAACAAAAAAACATACAGCTCTTTCAAAGAACACAGGGGAGCTTGTTACCATCACCTTTTTACTTCACACCATGTGGACCCAGTCCCAATGTGGCAAGTGGTCTTTCATATATTTAATTATTTCAAACATCCTTTAGATACTTAACCATGATATAAAACTAAGTACAGTTTTGTGTTCGAGTATCTCTTTTTCTCAAGAATGAGTAGTATTTCTTATGACATGTTTTGTGAGATGTGAGGATTATTCTACACTGGAAATAATTGGGGCAACAGACTGGGACCCTTCTCTTGAGAGGCTGTGTAGACCATTTCTAGCCTCCAGATGGTGAGCCAAATTGATAAGTACAGATTCCTTGTAGCAGATCTCAGATGAGTGTCTATTATCCAGTTCAGTATGTGAAACTGCAGCTCAACACAAACCACAGCAGCTTCTCAGACTCTTGACTTGGAGAATTGCATCTGGGAGACAGAAGCTTCCTCTAGGCTTGTGCTGATGCTCAGATCATAATAATGGATTGTATTATAGGTACAGATGGCTTTTGGTTACCATTGGGAAGTGTTTTCCACTAAAACTTTACCCAAAAGTATTTCCTACTATCTCCACAATTCTTCAGATATGACATCTACCACCCAAACAATCCCCAACGGGCTATTTATTCTTTATCTTCTGGTTCTGGACCAAGGTTGTAGTCCCTTTTCCCCCCACTATTCACTTTCTGTCCACCAGTCCCTTCTGAGGCCACCGCTCCCTGATCAGGGCTTCTGCTGTCCACTATGTCCTCCATACTACAGCATGAGACAGGCATATCTACTGATATGCCCAGGTACATGGCACTGCATATGCATTCTTACAATACACAGCCTCTCTTGAAACACATTCTCTATATTACTGTGGCGTCTTGAGTTGAACGTAACCCCAGACACAGATGTAACTGTCTCTTGTCATATGATTAATAGTGTATTTCTGACCAAGATTACCTTTCTTCAAGATTATTCATTCATACCATAAAACTGTGATCTTTCTGATTAAAGGGGCCTCAGTGCAAGTGTGTACATGAATAAAGGAAACATGCTAGAGAATTTGACATCATTGGCAATTCAGTGATGAAGAGAGGGCCTAACCTTGCTTTCTCCTCCTCCCTAAAATGTTTGACTTCTTCAACTGGTAATTATGTAAACAGATTTATAACCAAAATGAGCTCTCACTTCCTCTTTTGACATGTTAATTGTTTCTAAAAAAAATATTAAGTGAGGTCTTGTCAAATTCCTTACATAATATTGAATGTTCTCCTGTGCTAATTATTTATTTAAGATGGAAAAATTGTAACATGCTCAAGGATCCAATGTGTTTAAAATGTGGAGTCACAAAAGATGTAAACAGGTTTTTTACTGTTCAGAAAAAAAATGTATGTTGGTGGTACAAATGATGAAGGAGTCTCAGGGAGTAAAAGCTTGTCTGAAATTTAGATTATTTGGAATATGAAGATATTTAGATGTCCTCAAGATATTTGCAGACCATCTGCTTTCTTATTCCTCAGCCTCTGGTTGCGTGATAGATTCTTTCACTGAGAGGTTAACTGAGGCCAGTCAGCTCCTGCCTCCATCTTTTCTTTTCCTCCTATGAGTTTGAGTTCCAAGTTCAAAAGGGCAAGTTAGGAGTGATATATTCAAGTTAATGACCCTCACATGTGTTTAACTTGGATGACATCTCCTCTAAAATGTCCCTCCTGTCTAATATGGATAGATAAGAACATCATTAAAAAATTGGAGCTCAACAACTGTTGAAAGAGAGTGAAAATTTTTCTCTTGTGCTCTCACATTTCTGAGGGAAATAGATCTTATGAAAATGTCAATCTTTGAGGCAGCCTCTGAGATGGCTATCTGCACAAGTTATCCATCTCAACACAAAGCATGATTCAATGGCCATAAGCAGCTCAGGAAGGCATAAAGTTAGGTAATTTTAAGACTTAGTTCAGCTATACAGGTTATAATTTGGGGCAAAAATTGAACAGTAAATATGTAACATATATTCTTATAAATGCTGTTGAAATACATGTAACTTATTTTGTTTCATAATTAGAGCATTCTTCATAATTTTACTATCTTACCTATCTGAACATATATATGTATTAGAGTGCACCAATCAAGGTTATTGTCAAACATCGAAATTTCTTATTCCACTAATTGGAACTAATAGCTGCCATTTGCTACATGTTTGATATATGCTAGTTAGGCACATTGTTTTAGTTTTTCATTTAAAAGTTAATATGTGAAATGGGTACATACTATTTAGCTTTATAGTTCTTCAGTAAACTCTAACCTAATTTTATTTTTATAGATTGATGTCCTCTATCAGCTATATAAAGTGCTTCTAATATTTTTTCATGGAATATTAAAGGTAAAATATTAGGTCTCAGTATTGGATAGTAAGGGCATTGAACTCTTGGGAAAATGTAAGTTAAAGAGGGTGTGTATGAACAGGTACTTCTTTCTTATAAACCTCTTTAAATTTCTCTGAATTCTTTTCTCGGCTTTCCCCCTAAGCTACAATTAAACTCTGGAAGTACATTTTCATAAAACCTTTTTTTATACATGTTGCTGATTTGAGGAAGAGGGAAAAAGTTTTGTGGGTTTTTTTTTTGTGTGTGTGTGTGTTTTTTTTTTGTGTGTGTGTGTGTGTGTGTTTTCCTGTGTAAGAAGAAAGCACTCGGATCATCTTTTTAAATAATGAAAACAAATAACAGTTCCCAGGAGAATCAGAAAGCAAAGCAGAGGCTTTGTTTGACTTATCTGTGATAAGGCACTTTGGAGCTTGGTTTTTTTGTGAGTTGAAGAAAGAGATGTACACAACACTCCAAACCTTCTATTATGACAGTTTATGCTTCCTATACAGCTTATTTAACTCAAATGCCTGGGAAATAGACACAATTACCACCTTATGGAATGCTACTTAACTTTAAATGTTCCCCACTGAATAGAAACCCACTTCATCAAAATGTATCTAAGTTTCTCAGGAATTATTTTGTCTGCAGGCTCCTGAATGTTCCCGTGCAATTTAAAAATTTAACCGAAGATTGCTTAGAAATAACTGTGATATAAAAAGAAAGAAAAAATTCCCACACGAAGGGAGTTTGCTCACAAGAATTCCTATGAAAGAGCTGTGTCCTATGCCATGTAGACTTTAATCATTCACTCTTTCAGCTGTTATCAATTTAAAACCAATGAAACCCTCACACTGAGTCCATTTGAGCAGTCAATTTTAATATCTCGAGGCATCTGTAGTTATTCTGAATTGGCTGCAAAAGCAGAACTAACAAGTTAAGCTCTAACCATAAGTCGGCATCAGGCTGGTAAACCATACATCAAACACAGACAGTTAGTCAATACTCCAGTATGAAAAACCAACTAGCATTTTAAAGAAGAGCAATATATTCATAATAAGTTTGGCAGTCTGGTTTGCATTGCTTCCTTGATGACTGTGCCTTTAACTTTTTAGTCAACAGAATGCTTCTCTCGATGGCAAAGTGATGTGTTTGAGGGGAAACTGGTCAGTCTTCTGATTTGTGGGTAATATTTTAAATGGGGTGGAGAAATGAGCCTTTTGTGAATAAGAACCTAGAAACTATCTTAATAGTTGCTTTTTATAAGAAAACCCTTTCAACCACATGTTCTGGATCTCTGAGCATAGTTCCTATTTCAAATATTATGTCACTGTCAGGCCATGTGTCTCAATTTTGTGTTTGGAAAACATGGTTGCTTGAAATACCCCTTTCCCTCCCAACATGACTCCATGACAGGGTTGTTGCCTCCCAGGGCGAGAAGAAGACAATGAAGAAGGAGGAGCATTCCAACAAGATCAAGGCAGTCATCACTTCAATCAAATCACTTCCAAATTTCGGGGTTTGGGGGCCCTGGGCCAGGGGAGTGAAGGGTGTTTATGACATATAGCTGCCTATTCCCAGAACTCTTTTATGTAATTTTATTTTATCTTCAAAAAGAAAGAACATATTAAAGGGAAATATCCAAGGAAGAATAATGCTACATAAAGTTTATGTTTTTAGATCTGTTGCCCCAGAACATGCTTTGATAAAATACACTTAGAGCAATATAGTCCATTTCAAAGAGAAATTGGGAGCTCTACCTCTCCACTCTGCAATTTGACTAAAACTGACAGGCCACCAATTATGATTATCCAAATTGTGAAATGGCCTTTTGCCTCCTTCCCACAGAGAAAAATGCCAGACTAGCACTTTTGCAACAAGGAGCTATTGCTCTGATGACTAAATTATACAGAGGCTGGTTACATTTCAATGTCACTAATCAGGTAAAATAACAAGTCAAAAGGGGATGTTTTTTTTTTTTTTTTTAATTTATATTGAACAAAATTTGTTTCCCCCCCAATTTTTTTTTTTAATCTTTGGAATTTTTAAAAATGAATTGATTGATGATAGGCATACATTTGAGGTGAAATATTTGTGAGTCAAACTGTCAGTGATGCTAAAAGAAATAAAAGAGTAATATTTTAATCTTAGGCTATGTCAAAATGAATCGTCGATGTTAGTATTTCTTGTGCTTGTCCTAGTCCTCACATCTGCTGAGTATGGAACCTGATGAGGAGATAGGGTTGTGAGAGCTCTGATATGGACTGTCACTAAGACATACTCAGTGTACACAGAATGTGAAATCTCCAATCCCAATCATAGCACAAGTGAGGAAGAAGCAGGTCCTCTCTTCTCAAGTGCTATAGAAAATTCAACTCTTCTCATCACAGAGGAAACATTTATTCATACATTAGTGACCTGGTACACGAAATTTGTGCACATTAAAAGGGGATTAATTAGAGGAAATAATTTAATATTGCTATTTGCCCTTTATAACAGAAGTGTCAGGAGATGAAAGAAAATTAGTAAAATGTATATGAAAACCTTCCTCCTGTCAGAGTCTGGAGCTCACCACAGGACCCAGAGTCAATTCCCCACCCACCACATGCACCTCAAAATCGAGTGAGACCCAGACCCAGCCTCACCCCCCCCCCTACCCCCACCATTGGGCTAGATCCAGACCCGGCCAGTTCCACCCTTGTCAAATCCTGCAGGGCAGGGGGCATAGCCTCAGGTCCCCTGACCTGATGCCAAGTTAGGGGGTGTGGCCTGAGGTCCCCCAGCCTAGACCGGGGCAGGGGGCATGCCTTGAGGTCTTCCATAAAGCCCTGCCATATGGGGGGGAGGGGCATGGAGCTTCAGGTCCCCAGACCCAGCACCTGAAGGGAGGCACAGCCTCAGATTCCCCATCAAGCCCAATTGGGCAGGGGTGTGGCCTGAGTTCTCCCAACCTAGCATTGGGGGTGCACCTTGAGGTCCCCCATCAAGCCCCACTGGGTGGGGGTGCGTGGCCTGAAGACCCCTTTCAAGCCCCGCGGGGCAGGGGGTGCAGTCTGAGGTTCTGTGGCCTGGCTCTGGGGTGGGGGGAGCAGCCTGAGGTCCCCTAACCCAGCACCAGGACAGGAAGTGCACCTTGAGGTCCTCCATCAAGCCCCACTGGGTGGGGGTGTGTGGCCTGAGGCCCCCTGATAAGCCCTGCCAGGTGGGGGGCACAGCCTGAGATCCCCTGTCAAGCCCTGCTGGCTTGGGGACATGGCCTGAGGCACGAGAGGGCATGAGATCCCTGGGGCATGAGAGGGCATAGCCTCAGGTGATGGAGTGGTGGTCAATTAGCATATTCCCTCTTTATTAGACAGGATTTGTTCCAATTACCAAGCTCAGGTCAGGATGCAATTCTGTTTTCCTCCCCTTCCATTATCCACCTCACCACAAAGTGAACTCATCAATTAGCACTTTGTGAAAGCCATGGAGTGATCACAACTGCACAGAGAAAGTGAAGAGCCAGCACTGGCTTCGGATCCAGCTCACAGGGTCTACAGGGGCCCTGAAACGCTAAGGAGAACTCAACTAAAGAAGTTTCCACTGCCTCTGAAGCTGCGTTTAGGTGTCACCAGGGAACTATGTGGTAGGAGAAGACCTGCTGGAGAACAGCAGGGAACCAACAACAAATGCTAACCTTTAAAAAGGGGGATTTCTGTGAACATGGATGAGGGACCTGTATCTCTTTCTTCTCTTCAGGTGGTTTCACGGAAGGAAGATTTAGGATGTAATTAGAGGATTGAACGGGTCATAGGTCACCTCTCCAGAGGGCAGCAGCCTCCCGACACAAGAAGGAAATATCACGTGAGCCTGACTTTGGGTCACCTGAAACTGGTTGAGGATGTGCCTCTGACAGCATATAAATCTTGGTTGGGACAATGCCAGGGATGGAAGAGGAGGTTTTGTATCTTTTCTACAATCTACACCCACACAACTTGACTTAAAGCACAGTGCATGCTTAAAGCATGATCCAGATTTTGAAGCAAACCCGTTTTTACCTGCTGCTGTTTCCTTAATGGTGTTCATGCTCTATTTCTTCTTATTGTACAGAAACCTCTCAGTCCTGAAACTGCAAGGCTTAGAGACAATATCTTCAACTGGCACCAGAATTACGCTAACCGTGTAGGGTATGGTACAACTTTGGGGAATCTTTTATGGACAGATAGTCCATGGAATGAATAAAACCAGCATCTACTACCAGAGTAAAATGTAGCATGGGTTTCAGAGGTCATTGGCAAAAAAAAAAAAAAGAAAGAAAGAAAGAAAGAAAGAAAGAAAGTAAATAAAGAAAAAAGAAAGAAAGAAAAAAAAGGCTCTATGCTGGTTCAGAATCAATCGGGTCTTGTCCATCCTATATTCCCAGAATTTAGCATGGCTATTCCCAGCATCCAGTCAGTGTTAGGATGAAAGCCAGATATTATTTGGTATTTTATTTTAGCTAAAAAATGAGAAAGGTCTATTGATTCAAAGGGCAATACCTATAATTTAAAAGAAAGAATAAAGAGAATTGTTATTATTATTGCTATTTGCAAATACACACAATATAGTAGGTTATACCAGGAAATTATTTTTTAGTTACTGAAAATCAAGTAGTTATAAGTCACTATCTCAAATAATATTAAATTCTAACTAATGCCGGTATAAAAAGTCCTCCCTGCATAAGAAAGTAAGTTCTTGAACCACAAGGAAACCGATTTATTATTCTGGCTTATTCTTTTTCCTCTTACCTAATTCACTCCCATTGCTGGACCTCATTTTTCACTTGTTGCTCTAAAGCTATTCTGCTCTCAATATCTCATAAGACCTGGATCATATCCTCCCTGGATAACAGGCTTTTAAAATCCATGGGCTTAACCTGCTACCCAGGTGCACTTTTTTTCTCAATATTTGCCATCTCTCATGGTGACCTGTGTGTTATTAGTGAACAAAAGCAAGCTATGTGGTTGGCTCCATTACCAACACATTTGCTCCCAAGAGCCTTTAAATAATAGAAAGTGCCGGGGAACTATAAATGCAAGTGAACCAGGAAGCTTATAGGCCAAGATAAAGAAGCTTAAGGTTGGCTATTAATTTTGGCTAATATTAAATCATGACATAGCTCACTTGTAAGGATCACAGTTCAATTATGAATCATAAAAAAAGTTGAACTAAAAGAAGATTTACAAGTATTTTTGGGCACATTAGTGTGTATTGTGGAAGTTGTGAGAGTATTTCAGGACCAAGCAATGATAGATCCAGGCCTCAATATATAAATTCAAATACAATTATTCTCAAACTAACAATGATCAAGTGGCAAAGTTGGAGCATATCTGTGTTCAAAGGTGTACTGCAGTATTGCTCATATATTTTTCACTTGAATTAATAATGTGACAGGTCAGTTCCTCTGTCATATGTAAGTTCTAACAAATTATTTAAAAACATATTTTGCTCTTAACTCACTAGTTTTGCTATCCATAAACATGGCTGTTTAAAGTTTAGGGCTGATAATTTGTATCTACAATTTGAATGGCAAATATTTCTTTACTTCTCAATATAATTGATATACTTTACAAAAGCACTATAATTTCAAAGACATTATTTTCTCTTATAACAGAAACCTTAAACAATTAGTTGTGTCTCTGTGGGTAATTACTTAAATGTTCCAACAATTAGATGGCACTCTGTAAGTGGGTATAGTTAGGAAATAAAATGAGCTCATTCTTATTTATGTATAGAGTACCATGATAAAAATTACCAATAAATATAAATATGAGCCAACTGCAGATTATGTACATACTTTCCTTAAAGTAAACAAGTTACTGCTGCTTTCCCTTGACACTTGTCTGGATTAATTTCTCAAGCTTCAAAGGGCTACATGGGAACATGGTTCTCTGGGGGCATGATGGCCATAATTTGCTCTATAAATCTAAGTAGCAAAAGAAAGAAGAAAGAAATGAAGAAAGGGAAGAGAGATGAAAAGAAAAAAAGATGGAAGGAGAGAAAGAAGGGATGAAGGAAGGATGGGAGGATGATAAGTTGTTGGTTGTTGAAAGTCATGATAAGCTGGGTACTGTGCAAAGTTCTTTCCATATATCACTTCACTTAAACTTTATTATGTAAATTTCATCAATGAAAAAGTTAATAACCAAATATTAAGTTATATAGCTGGTAAATGGCAGAATCCAGATTTAAACCTAGCTCAGTCAAATTCTAAAGCTCCTATGCTTTCAATTTTCTTAATTGCAAAATAAAAGTAGAAAATTTTCTATAATCAATAAAAATCTATAAAGATGGATTCAGTTAATCAAGAGTATACGTCATTCTACATCTTTTGGAAATATTTAATGTTTGAGGTAGATGTGAGTCCCTACCGATCACCCTATAGCAAAAGCATATTATTGACAAATTCTACCCAAATATACAAAGCTTTAGCTAATCTTTGTACAGCCTCATTATATAATAAGAATGGGCAATCATTGCCCATAAGACATTTGATCCAATCACTAATGTGATAAAAACAAAATTAGGAACATATGTGAAAATGAAGACTCAAAGAACAGGAAAGACCATTTTAAAATAAAAAAAATAAAAAACAAATTTCAAAGTGACAAAATTACCTATTTCATTTAAATGAGTTCAAATATATAACCTATTTTCTATTTTCTCACTTAATTAATTAATATATATGAAATGCAAAGTACTATCCCTACTGTTAGTTATGGGGATAGATTGGTCAACAAAGCTTTGTGGCATGAGGATGTGGAAAAAAAGAAAAGAAGAAGAACAGAGAATAAGAAATGCATACAAAAAATGAAAATAAAATTTAAAGTATGAATTCATATAAAGATAGGATAAAATTGGAAATTCTTTCAGAATATGAGAAAAATCAACTTATGATCTGATACTCATATCTTAAATATTCCAAAAAAGGAAACAGAAATTTGATGGAATAAACTTATCAACATAATAATAAAGAGACAAAATTCCAGAGCTAGAGAAGTGCAATTCTTCAAGTTGAATGCCAAACATAATAAATTTTAAAGTTCTGCCATCTTTGCAGATCATCTGATTATAGAGTCTCCAATAATAAAGACAAATAACCCAATGATCCTGAAAGAAAAAAAAAGAAAAAAAAAAGCACAAAGAAACAAAAATAAGAAATGGAATCTGCAACTCTGTATTCTAAAGGCAATGGAATTTTATCCCCAATTAAACTATTGATCAAGTGTGTGGGGATACTGTAGATATTTTTAGACAGTTAAGATCTCATGTTTTCTAAATGAGTTACTAAAGTTGTTACATAGTAATAAAATTACTTAAAGCAATAAAGATAAGGCATGGAGTTCAGAAGACAGTGACTACAACTCAGAAAATCAGTGAAAGGAAGTCACAGGGTGATAAAAGTGAAGACTGAAAAGCAACCAAAGCAACTCGGTATAAGATGGTGGAAGGACTTGACTGGTAAAAGGCAGATATTTCTAGACTAGAATATATATACTGTTTAATTGAGATAACTAAACAAACCCTTAATCATGTAAAGGCCCTGAAAACAAGGAAAAAAAATTAAACTCTGGGAGAAAAAGTTTGTATGAGAAATTCACAAACAATATATCAAACTAAAAAATAGAGTTAGTCCAACATTGCTTTCAATTTCTACTAGCATCTCCAGAATGGTTTTGCCCATATTAAGATAAAAGCAACTACTTTCTAAACATGCAATTCTTCTCTATCATTTGATATAAGGAAATACTACTTGCTTCTAAGAAAAGCCAAGCAATTGTTATCTTTTCTAAAAATTGTGTTGCCAAGTGTTTTCTGTTCTTGGATGTCAATGCTGTTACTTGAAAGATTACATAAAGTAGTTTGGCTGATGCTAAAGTTATTATTTCAGTTTTAAAAGTAAGTAGAACATACCTACCACCCTAAAATGTACCTCTCAATTCAATAATTTACATATTAAGTTGATTCAAGTGTTTTGTTTTGTTTTCCAATGAGGTATTTAATGCAAAAGAAATGTATATCCCATGACCTAACTTATATGTGGAATCAAATGAAGAAAATAACTGATGAACAAAACAGAACCAGAGACATTGAAACATGCAACAGACTGACATATTTCAGAAGTGGGGCGGAGGGGAGGGGGGGAGAGATGAGAAGAGATTAAACAAATAATTTATATGCATATATGCATAGCCCATGGACATACATTAGTGAGTGGGAAGGCCTGGGGAGGGGGCCAGAAGAGGGTGGAGAAGTTCTAATGGGGGAAAAAAGGACATTTGTAATACTTTGAACAAAAAGTTAATAAAATAAAGGCATTCACTAATCCCCTCTCTCCCCTTGCCAAATGTGAAAGCTGTTGGAGAAATGGAAGGCTTTTCAGAAGCTACCCCTGCAATGGCCCAGTGGTTGCTGCACCCACCTGAACTATGAAGATTTCTCTCCATTGGGTGCATTCAGAATTATATTTGGGCCTCTTTTTGGGATCACAGTGTGCCCTTCTCTTAGTTATATAAAAAAACACTAAAAAATTCAGCCACATCAAGTGACTTTTTCCAGATCTGTATTAGGGCCAATGAAATCACATATTGGCCAGGTGTCCCTAAGTACAAAAAAAGTTTTGAAGAAAGGGTTTTTGACTAAGTTTGGACCATATAATATTGGGACAATTCTTTTTTCCCAGTTGTACCGGGCATTATTAAGCCAATAAAGCACAGCCCTTCCTGACCCTCAATGGGTGCTCCATAAAGACCAGCTGAATTCACAGCTCAGGCCTCTCAACTTGTTGGTAATACCGCATGAAAGACTAAACACTTTGGAAAGTGTCTGTGACCCTGCAAAGCCCCTCCCAGGAACCAGGAAGCACAACGTAAGACCCAAACTACCACACACAGCTTTCCTGAACTTTGATATTGAAGGCCTGAATTCCGGTCTGGACAATAAGACAGTTTAAAGAGTTTGACACATAATCTTTGGGCAAATGCACCTCGCAACAATTTAAAAAGCCATTTTTGCTTTTTCTAAATAATTTTCCTTGAAAGAGTTAAGTCATTTTATTTGGAGAAATTAAACATTTAGCCATTAATTATTAATTTATTTTATTTAATTCTTATAGCCCTTCAAAAACCCTGCAATCTTTTCAAAGTATTTTCCTTAGGTATGCTAAAAATATAAAAGTAAAGTATTAAATTATACTGAGCCTGTAGCTTTAAAAAAAATGGTTTAATGCTTTTTACTCAGTTTAAAAAAATAAATCTCAGTAAAAGCCTCTAAAAATTTCACAGTTAAAACTGAAACAATCCCAAGAAGTGACTATATTTGCATAACGATCTGTATTTGGAAGAAAATTCCACTGGAGACAACAATGGCAGCTTATCAAATCAGAATTTCACAAAGATTTTCCATAGCCCTACTAATGAATACTGACTCATTGGTCAGCAATGGTGAAAACTTAATGGGGCTGGAAGACAGGAAATGTGCAAGGCAGAGTGTGCTTAGTGGTTCCATTGCATCAGCAGGAAGGCTGCATTAGACTTCCAACTCCTCTGGTGCTTTCCGAGACCAATCCCAGAGCACAAAAGCACTCCTTAGCATTTTGATTGGGCCACACACTGCCACTGAATTAAAAGACCTTTCATGTTTCCAGAGTCATGAAAAATTTAGACTTTATGTCAGATTGGGATTGTTTGGGCTACTAATCTGGTTTTATTTGATTTTTTTTTTTTTAAGATGATAGATAACCTGAAACTGAATCCTATGTAAAAAAAAAAAAAAAAAAAAAAAATGATAATCTGTGGGGCCTAGTCAGCATGTCTAAGTGGTTGAGCATCAACCTATGAAGCAAGAGGTTATGGTTCAATTCCAGGTTAGGGCACATGCCGGGGCTGGGGGCTCCATCCCCAGTGGGGATTGTACAGGGGACAGCCAATCAATGTTTTTCTCTCATCATTGATATTTATTTCTCTCTCTCCCTTTCCATTCAATTCTGAAATATAATAAATAAAAATACATTTAAAAAAAGAAAATTATAATCTATGGGATAAATTCTAAGGTAAAATAAAGATAGTAGTCTATTATTATATCAAAGGCCTGGTGAATGAAATTCATGCACTGGGGAGGGAGAGTCCCTCAGCCCGGCCTGCACCCTCTCACAGGCTGGGACCCCTTGGGGGATGTCTGCCTGCTGGCTTGGGCAATCGGACATCCCTCTTGCAATCCAGGACTCCTGGCTCCTTACCATCTGCCTGCAGCGGGGGCAGGAGAGGCTCCTGCCACTGCCACTACACTCTCAAGCTGTGAGCCTGGCTTCTAGCTGAGCAGCACTTCTCCTGTGGGAGCTCACTGACCACCAGAGGGCAGCTGTTGCATTGAGCGTCTGCCCCCTGGTGGTCAGTGCACATCATGGTGACCGGTTGTTATGCACCTCATTCAACTGTTTGGCCAATTTTCATATTAAGGTTTTATTGTATAGGATGTAATTGAATATGTAGAGGATCAAATACTGTCTGTGAGTATGAAAAGGAATTTTCAGAGTAAAAGTTTGAGATGAGCCGATTAAAAATATGTGCTATTTTCACCCCCAAATACTTGCATTGTAAGAATTTTCTGCTCTATTAGTGATACCTATGTCCATGATTCACAAAAATTCCACCCTCTAGGGTTAGTTCAAAATGATAGGCTATTTTTGTGATATGTTCATTTGTTTCAAGATGAACTGAAATTGTTTGGTCAAACAATTAATTGTAAAATATTTAAATAATTCTTATATTAAGTATTGCTAAAAATCTGAAAATCTGCTTTGCCCTCTTCCTGAGAAAAATTTATATTTTAAATCATCTCTTGACTTCTATAAGTCTTTCAGCTTTGTTCTGAGTTTATTTTAGCCCATTTTCAATTAAAAACATATTTAACTTTAAAATATATTCATCAGTTAGAACATCTGAAAAACAGGGAGAATAATGGACTTGGCGCATGTTTCTTTGTTCAGGAAAATTACATAATTTTGCTTTGTGATCTATAAGTTAATTTCCAGTTACAGATTTCTATATCCCTGTTTCGATCTATCCATTCATCCTTTCATCTACCTGATATGCTAACTAATAAAAAAGTAATAAATAATAATTTTAATAGCAGAGAATATTAATTGAATACTTATATTCCAGAAACTGTTAAGTGCTTTACATGAATTTTCTCATCTATTTCTCTCAATACTTATGTCAATTATGGGTATAAGTATTCCCATTTAAAAGATGAGATATAATAATTACAGAAACCAGTTTGGCTCAACAGTAGAGCGTCAGTCTGCGGACTGAGAGGTCCCAGGTTCGATTCCGGTCAAGGGAATGTAGATTGGTTGCAGGGGTGTGCAAGAGGCAGCTGGTCGATGTTTCTCTCTCATCGACATTTCTAGCTCTCTATCTCTTTCCCTTCCTCTCTGTAAAAAATCAATAAAATATATTTTAAAAAAATAAAAATAAAAGATGAGATAATTGAGGTCAGAGAGATCCTAATTTGTCCAATGTCATTACAAATGAGTGGTAGAACTAAGGTCTGAATTCCAATTAGGGTAATGTCAGAGTTTATATTTTTCTATTCTGGTGGCTAGGTTGTGCTAGGATATATCTTATTATTTACGTTAGATATATTTGCAGAAGTACCTTCTTATTTAAATTCAGTGGAAAAACCCTGAATAGCTGCAGCAATCCTGAGAAAGAAGAACAAAGTAGGTGGGATCTCAATACTGGATATCGAGCTGTATTACAAAGCCACTGTTTTCAAAATAGCCTGGTACTGGCATAAAAGCAGACATATAGATCAATGAAATAGAATAGAGAACCCAGAAATTGACCCAAACCACTATGCTACATTAATATTTGACAAAGTAGGCATATACATACAATGGAGTCCAGTTTCTTCAATAAATAGTACTGGGAAAATTGGACAGATACATGCAAAAAAATTTAAAAAAAAAAATGAAACTAGACCAACAACTTACATGATACACAAAAATAAACTCAAAATGGATAGTAGACTTAAACATAAGATGGAAAACCATAAAAATACTAGAGGAATCCACAGGCAGCAAAATATCAGACATATGCCGAAGCAATTTCTTCACTGATACTGCTCCTAGGGCAATGGAAACTAAAGAGAAAATAAACAAATGGGACTACATCAAAATAAAAAGCTTCAGTACAGCGAAAGAAATCATCAACACAACAAGAAAGCCCCCTACATGGGAGAACATATTTGCCAATATTATCACTGATAAGAGTTTAATCTCCAACATTTACAGGGAACTCATACAACTTAACAAAAGGTAGATAAACAATCCAATCAAAAAGTGGGCAATGGGCCTAAATAGATACTTTCAAAAGAAGACAGAAAGAAGACCAAGAGACATATGAAAACATACTCAAAGTCACTAATCATCCAAGAGATGCAAATCAAAACGACAATGCAGTACCATCTCACACCTGTCAAAATGGCAATCATCAACAAATCAACAAATGACAAGTGCTGGCAAGAATGAAGAGAAAAAGGAAGCCTTGTGCACTACTGTGGGAATGCAGACTGGTACAGCCACTGTGAAGAACAGTACGGAGTTTCTTCAAAAAACTAAAAATGGAACTCTCATTTGACCCAGTGATCCAATTTCTAGGAATATATCCCAAGAAACTAGAAACACCAATCAGAAAGGATATGTGCACTCCTATGTTCATAGCAGCACAATCTACTATAGCTAAGATTTGTAAACAGCCTAGGTGCCCATCAGCAAATGAGTGGATAAAAAAACAGTGGTACATCTACACAATGGAATACTACTCTGCTATATATATATAAAAAAGGAATTATTACCATTTGCAACAGCATGGATGGAACTGGAGAACATTATGCTAAGTGAAATAAGCCAGTCAGTGCAAGAAAAATACCACATGATCTCACTAATTTATGGATAATAAAAAACATTATAAACTGATGGACAAAAATAGATACAGAGGCAGAGAAGCATTGAACAAACTGTCAAATGACAGCAGGAAGGCTGGCCAGGTTGGGGGTGGGGGAGGAGGCAAGAGATTAACTGAAGGACTTGTATAAAAGCATATAAACATAACCAATGGATGCAAGACATTGGTAGAAAGGTAAAGGCATGTGCCAGGGATTAGAGAAGGCTGGGGGAAGGTCAAATGGGGGGGAGGGGAAGGAGACAAATGTATTACTATTTGTAGGACTTTAAACAATAAAAAAAGGAAAAAAAATCAATGGAAAAATATCTTAGCAAAAGATAAAGATAAACAAACAAACAAACAAACAAATATTAAAAACATCTTTAAAAAGAAAAGAAAAAAAAGGGGGGAGGAGTTTAGTTTGAACTCTTAGCTTCCAGTTCTCAAATCCCCAAATTTTTGTGATACTCATTTGTCTTGGACTTTCTTCCTAGGACTTCTTCCTAGAATTTACTTCAGACCGTGACTAGGGTGATCAGATACTTTATTATCCAAATCAGGACATGCCCAAGAGTGGAAAGGAGTGCATTCCTAAGCATGTTGGGATGATTTGTATAAACTGGAACTGTCCAGACCCAAGGAGACATGGAATCATTCTAATGGGCCACTAAGATATATCTTCTCTATTCCCTGGCACAGAGCTCAGATCTGAGGAAAACTAGGTATTTCTTGCAATAATTCTATGATGCACCCTTTAATTTCTCAGGATTATTTTTATGGACAATTATTTTTTCTCTCCTATAGAGCAGAACATCCAATAAGCAACCTAAAAAGAATAAAAAATCCTAATATTTCTTTAGAGCTGAATAGCTATGGACACAGAGGCACATTCATTTATCACTGTTATCGTAAAAGTATAAAATGTCTTGTACCTTTAATAAGTCCTTTTTCTTGCAGAGTTTTCAGGGAAGGTCTTCGGGTAATAAACTTCTTTAATCTGCTTTTAACTCGGTTTTTGTCGTTTGTATCGGAAGCACTATGATGCAGTCTGAACACTGGAAATTGAAAAAAAAGGCAGAGGCTTTCAGTAAATTTCTCCTTTATGATTATTACTTTATGCTAATATGAATAGAAAACAGTAGTTATGGAACAACTCCCTGAATTAATGGCTTAGGCCCTTCTGCTTAGACAGGGCATATGAGCAAAAATTTGCCCATATGAAAATATTAGCTCCACTGAAACGGGGTTATGCAATGAAAATGTGGTTAGCTCCATACAGTCACAATTTATTTTCACTTTTATTCCCTCATAGTTAACATAATAACCTTTGCTGGGCAATTCTACTTCTCTGTATCTATATACAAAATTAGGTTCAAAGCAAAAACTCTTCTAAACAAGGGGGGGAAACACTTCAGAATTGTTAATTTTCATTAATTAGAATTATATATTGCCTGTAAGTAATAAAGGTATTTTCAAAGATCCTGCTTGCCCTTAATAATTCTGGCAATCTTTTTTTTTAATATATATTTGTATTAATTTTTAGAGACAGAAGAAGGGAGAGAGAGAGAGAGAGAGAGAGAGAGAGAGAGAGAGAGAGAGATAAACATGTGATGTGACAGTGCAATATCTATTAGCTGTTTCTTGCATGACCCCTATTGGGGATCTAGCCTGCAACTCAGGCATGTGCCCTCACTGGGAATCAAACCAGTAACCAATCTTTCAGTACACTGGACAATGCCCAACCAAATGACCCACAATGCATTGCTCAGGGCACTATTCTTCTTTTGTGTTAACCCAAAGTGATTTCTTTTTCTGAAATAGTTATTTCTTATTTTTCTTATTGATGTCAAATTACCACCAGTTCTAGGGGAAATTCTGAAAAACAGATTTGCCTCAAACATTTTCCATGTCATTAGCAGTCTCCTATCTGCCAGCATCCTATCCTCAAAATTAGGTAAGTATCAAATTAATTCCTGAACAAATATTTGCTGAATTTCTACTGATCATCAAGCTCCATGATAAAGGCTATGAATTCAATCTATTATATGTACAAAAAGGGCTAATATGCTAGTGTCCTTCTTTCTGTCTGGGTAATGATGTCAAGTAGCAACACCTGGCTTCCTTTCCCAAGTGATGACTAGCCTTCTTACAGTTCCTTCAGCTCAGGAACACTACTTGCTTTATAGCTAGGTGAAAACATTTCACACTTTAACCAAATGTCGGTGAAGCATTTTCCCATGCCTCATCTCATTTGATCCTCACAGAAGTTCTGGAGTAGGTAGATAGGAGACTTGGTGGATCACTATTTTCTTTTCATTAGCCAGAAAATGGAGATTTAGAAACTTGACCAGGCTGAAAAGAAGATATGGTGGACTTTGAAAATGATTTCAGGTTTTCTCACTGTACAGAACATAGTCAAACACTGTTGCAGTTAAATATTTACCATTTGTTCTCCCTGAATGATCTACTTAATCTGCTTCCTGTTCATATTTACTGCTGTGTTGCTGACAATTACTTGAAAGAGAAGTTGGGGTGCTTCACTGGGCTAGAAAAAGTTTAGGTAAATCAGAAAACAGGTCTAATTAAGCAAGTGTATCTATCTATCTATCTATCTATCTATCTATCTATCTATCTATCCATCTGGCTAAGTTGATTCATGCATGCATGATACATATAAAGCTCTCACTGGCGTCAGTTGCATGCATGTGTTTCAATCTGTCATTGTTGATCATTAATTTGGTTGACACTTTTATAGAGAAAGGGCGAGTGGTGATATTAAAATATTTCTTCTAATTAATTTCCTTTCAATGTGCATGAATTTGTGCCCTGGGCCACTAGTGATGAACATATCACTTAAGATCTGAACTTCATTAAGCATAGAATCTAAATACTTTTAAGTTATCTTATTATGAACTAGAGGCCTGGTGCACGAAATTTGTGTAGGTGGGGTCCCCTCAGCCCAGCTTGCACCCTCTCCAATCCAGGACCCTTCAGGGGATGTTTGATTGCTGGTTTAGGATATCCTTCTCACAATCCTGGACCACTGGTTCCTAATCGCTCACCTGCCTGCCTGCCATCCCTCACTAACCCCCCTGCCAGTTGGTCTTAGGCAGCCATCTTGTGAGGGTGAGGAGGTTAATTTGCATATTACTTCTTTATTATATAGGATGCTTCATAGGAATTTATTGTCTCTATAAGATATCAATATTCATTGGGCCCTCCACTCTCTTAACACAATTATTGACATAATGTGAGGATTTGGGGTACTTGATTAGGTATTATAAAAAGAACCTTTTAAACTTCCAAATCATACCTTAGAATAAGCCACTCATTCAAGTGGATAAATAATAACATATTTAGAATGTACTAAGACCTTACTATGTGCTTGGTATTCTTGTAAACATCTAACATGATTTAACTTTATTCTACTGCAATGTAAGCCCCATGTGGGCAGGAAATTTTATTTACTTTAGTAGATGTGTCCCTAATATCTTAAATATTATTGAGCATATAGCAAAGTTCAGCCAAAATTTATTTAATCAATTCTCATAATGACCTTTAGAAATATGTACAATAATTCTACATACTTTAGAGATTTAGAAGCTAAGGTAAAGAAAATAAATAACTTGTTCAAAGTCAAGTGTGGATCTGAGGCCAGTCTCAAGTAATTTTTATCTGGTACTAGAGGCCTGGTGCACAAAATTCATACACAGGTAGGGTCCCTAGGCCTGACCAGCAATCAGGGCCAATCGGGGCTTTCTGGCTTGGACCAGGGCCCTTCTTCCCCAGCTGATGCTTGCCAGTCTGGGCCTTCCTTCATTCCACACTGCCCCCTAATGGTCAGCGCACATCAAAGTGAGCAATCAAACTCCCAATCCCCAAGGGGACACTTTGCATATTAGCCATATAGATATAGATTGGTGAAAGAATGAAAGATAAAGGAAAATAATAACTATCAGGAGCTCAGTAACACATTTAAAATGAAAAGGTTTCAATCAAATATGGTGTATTTTTTTTTTCAAGTAGTTCTTGGGTGCAAAACATTTTGCTAACTTCTAATTGTAAGGAAACTAGACTTGAGTCATACTATCCCATCAAAATGAACTCAGAAGAAAAGAGAGAAAGAAAGACTTAGGAAGGAGCTGAAACTAGCAAAAAAGAAATTGCCTGAAATTAGAGGATTTGAGGTCAAATGTTTCTAATGGGGTCTCCAAGGAACCAAAAAAAGTGCCTAAGGGAGACTGTCTGCTTTAAAAAGTCTGCCTGAAACTAAACTAACTTCTTACACCATGCACAAGAATAAACTCAAAACAGATTAAAGACATAAATGTTACACTTCAAAAGCATAAAATTCTAGAAGAAAACATTGACAGTAATGTCAGACATTTCTTATAGCAATATTTTCCTTGATATATTGCCTTGGGCAAGGAAAACAAAAAAAATAAATAAACAAATTGCACTACATCAAACTAGAAAGGTTTTGCACAGTAAAGGAAACTATCAACAGAATGAAAAGACTACCAATGAATGGAACAACCTATTCACCAATTATGTTTCTGATAAGCAGTAAATACCCAAAATTTATAAAGAATTTATAAAGCTCGACACTAAAAAAACAATGTAATTTGGTTTTTTGTAAAGGGCAAAGGACATGAATAGATACTTATCCAAAGAGTACATACAGGTGGTCAATAGACATCTGAAAAGATGCCCAATTACACTAATCATCGGGAAAATGCAAATTAAAACCACAGTGGTCAACAGATCTACAAATGTTGGTGAGAAATGTGGAGAAAAGGGAACCCTTGTGTATGTTGATGGACCTACAATTTGGTGCAGCCACTGTGGGAAACATTATGGAGTTATCTCAAAAAAATTAAAAATGAAATAGCCTTATGACCCAGTGATCCCACTTTTGGGAATATATCTGAGAAACTCAAAACACTAATTCCAAAGAATATATGTACTCCTATGTTCCCTGCAGCATTATTTATGATAGCCAAGATTTAGAAGCAGTCAGAGTGCTCATCAGTAGATGAGTAGATAAAAAAAGTGGTACATTTACACAGTGGAATACTCTTCAGCCATAAAAAAGAAGGAAATCAACATTTTGCAATAGCATGGATAGACCTGGAAAGTATTATGCTAATGAAATAAACTAGTCAGAGAAAGACAAATGCCATATACTTTCACTTATATGTGGAATCTATTGAACAAAATAAAGTAGCAAAATAGAAACAGACTCATAGATACAGAGAACAGACTGAGAGCTGTCAGAGGAGAGGTGGACTGGGTGAAAAAGTTGAAGGGATTAAACAAAGAAGAAAAACTCACAGACACAGGCAACAATATGGTGATTTTGAGAGGAAAAGGGGGTGAGGGGTGGTAGAAGAGAGTAAAGGGAATATAAATGGTTGTGGAAGGAGACTTGACTTGATGTATTTAGAAATGTATACCTAAAACCTATATACTTTTATTAACCAACTTAATAAAAGTTGCAAGAATATTCCTGCAAGACTTCTGGTGGGCTTCCTCCCATCCCCCACCCCCACCTCTCCGGCTGCGGAGGGAGGGAAGTCCTGCCTGCCCCACTGCGCCCACGGCCACCTCGTTGAGAATCCACAATTATTCCTTGTTGAAAATCACTGCCTTAAATTGAAGGAAAAAGTTATAAGACCTGCTTAAGCTCTCATTTATTGGTAATGTGAGGTCTATTCACACACTGAGAATGTACTCAGACTTGTCCACAAGTCTGAGTACATATATACATATATATTTATAACCTACTAGAGGCCTGATACATGAAATTTGTGCACTTGTGGGGGTCCCTCAGCCCAGCCTGTGCCCTCGTGAGTCCAGGAGCCCTCAGGGGATGTCTAACTGCAGGCTTAGGCCCGCTCCCTGAGTAGGCAGTCAGACATCCTTAGCACTGCTGCAGAGGCAGAAGAGGTTCCTGCCACCACTGCTGTGCTCACCAGCCGTGAGTCCTGCTCAGGGCTTCTGGCAGAGTGGCACTCCCTCTGTGGGAGCACACTGATCAGCAGGGGGCAACTCCTGCATTGACCATCTGCTCAGTGTATGTTCTTGCAACTGGTTGTTCCATCGTTTGGTTGATTTGCATATTAGCCTTTTATTATATAGGATTTTTATTTTTTTATTATTTTTTAAAATATATTTTATTGATTTTTTTCACAGAGAGGAAGAGAGAGGGACAGAGAGCTAGAAACATCGATGAGAGAGAATCATCGATCAGCTGCCTCTTGCACACCTCCTACTGGGGATGTGCCCACAACCAAGGTACATGCCCTTGACCGGAATCCAACCCGGGACCCTTTAGTCCGCAGGCTGATGCTCTATCCACTTAGCCAAACCGGTTTTCACTTATTATATAGGATTTTTAAATGTAATGGTTATAAAAGTATAACTACAATCATGTAAAGTGGGTCAATGGGTCTATCACTTAAAAAGGTGGGAATCACCGCTATAGACCAGAGCTTCATGACTATTGTGCCTGGCAGAATTGTTACATAAAGTGAGAGTTAAGGATACAGTATGAGTGCAGAATGAGCCACCCAATATGTGCTTCAGTGCTATGCAGATTATTTTGAACTAAAGGCAACCTAGACTTTACAGGTTCAAGAGAGAATTCTGCTTGCCCTTTATCTATCTAGAAGAATTTAAATTAGGAAGCTGGCTCAGCTGACATAGCTCAGTGGTTGAGTGTCAACCTATGTGCCAGGAGGTCACAGTTCAATTCTCCATCAGGGCACTTGGCTAGGCTATGGGCTCAAACCCCAGTGTGGGGCATGCAAAAGGTAGCCAATCAATGATTCTCTTTCATCATTGATGTTTCTATTTCTTTCTCTCCCTCCTTCTTTGAAATATATATAAAGGAAGCTGGCCAATGATATGAATTACCACCAGAAATGACCTTTTATGTACCTATATCGCAGGGCAAACTAATGGTCACTGAACATGTGCTCTCCCTAAAATTACCCTTGAAACCCCAAGGTGAATTACCTCATCCCTAGCTCAGAATGTCTTATATACTTCCATGCCCCCTTTTGTCTCTGAGTCTGTCATGTATGTGGGGATAGAGGGTTTCTGACCCTCTCGTGTATTCAGGGTTCCAATACATTTGTATGTCATTAAATTTGGTCATTTCCTCCTGCTAATCTGTCTCATGGCTATTGGGTTTTTACAGCAGCTGAAAGAACCTTGAGAGTAGAGAAAAGTTTCTTCTTTCCCTTCAGCCCTCATGGTAACTGAGCAGGACCAAGGCAGCATGAGCTCCTGGGGCAGCTGCCATTGGCTATGAACCACCTTATTCATTTACCCTAGAGGGCTACACACATGTTATCATTTTATACATGTACTGTAAACCGGCTTAAAAAGTATTGGTTTAGACCTACTGTCCAACATGGCAGCCACTAGTCACTTGAAACACAGCTTGTGTCACAAGTTGAAATAATGATATCTTTATCTAAAATTAATATATCGATACTACCCTGTTTCCCCAAAAATAAGACAGTGTCTTATATTAATTTTTTTCTCCCAAAGTTGAGCTAGGTCTTATTTTCAGGGGATGTCTTATCTTTCCATACGCTAGGTCTTATTTTCTGAGGATGTCTTATTTTCGGGGAAACACGGTATTAAAACTTGTTTCTTGTTACTTCTTAAAATGTGGCCACTAGGAGATTTTAAATTAAACATGCGGTTCATATTATATTTCTGGACCGTGCTACTAGATGATAAAAAAAATAAATGAACATACATTGACCACCTACTACATGTATGGCAGTGCTGGACTTAACTGTGGTGGATAAAATGCATATGGTCTGGGTAATTATAATACAGCATGGTAAGGGGTATAAAGAACAAGAGACTAAGGCAGTGGTTGGCAAACCTCAGCTCGCTCGCCACATGCGGCTCTTTGGCCCCTTGAGTGTGGTTCTTCCACAAAATACCACGGCCTGGACAAGTCTATTTTGAAGAAGTGGCATTAGAAGTTTATGTTTAAAAAATATGATTCTCAAAAGAAGTTTCAATCCTTGTACTATTGATATTTGGCTCTATTGACTAATGAGTTTGCAGACCACTGGACTAAGGGATCTTAGCAGAGAAACTGACCTCAGGCCATTTTGGAGAAACAGCAATTGCCATTAGCGACAATTGCTTTTACAGGACCATGAATATTAGATATTAACTGATTCAACATTGTATGATTGGATCATTCTGAGTGAATATACCATGCCTAAATGATATGCTATCAACTTACATCCGGGTCCAGCCATTGTCCTGGCCACCAGTCATATATTGTATGATCTGCTTCAGCTGACAGCTGTATTAAAGCCCATGGGTCTTGGTTCTATATTTGAAGCTGAAGGAACAGTTACATCTTTCAGAAAAAGAATCTGCCTCATAGTTTTGGTTTCAAGTCTGCCTTTGAAATGATATGGAATAATCAGTCTACATGTTCAAAGGTTACCAAAGATTATGTTTTCTATTTCTAGTCTTACCTATGTAATAATTACAAAAATCTCTTCATTGTCCATGACAAAATGCCAAGAAATACAGGACTAAGTAAGTATTTTGCCGGATACTTTGGAATTAGTAAAAATATGTCATGAAGAGGAACTTTGCAAATTAAAACACATATACACAGTATAAATGAGAGACTATGAAAATAATTATATAGTGCATTATGACTTTTTGAAAACTCTTAAGTACTCTGGTGATAGTATTATTAATTACAGATATATATATATCTGTAATTAATAATACAAATATATAATAATGAAGACTTTAGTTTTCAATAACACTATCTGACTATTTTCAAATGCTTTATCTTGTTTCCTTCTCATACCGACTGAGGAATCAGCAGAGGCCTGGATCACCTTGTGCAGTTTTTAGCACAGCCAAACTCTCCAAAGTTGCCTCTGATGATGACTTTCCTGGAGACAGAGTAGATCTTCAACTTCCATTTCCCGCTGCCATAAACAATCCTCAAATGACAAGTTAAATTACAAGGCCTTTGCCATCATTCATTTTGCTCATTTTGTTCTGAGGCGAGTTATGTACAAGTTAAAGTCAATAGATGACTACAATATCTGGCATACTTCTGATTAACCAAATAACTTGGGAAGGACTATAATTATCAACTAAAAATGTGACAAACACATGTACAAAGCAAAGTCCATCACTGGGTCCCTGCGAACAGCACTAAAAGTATTCCAATATCATAGTTTACAAACTGATTTTAATAGCCAAACTTATAAAACAGTTTATACTTCTTTGCTGTCCAGGGAGAAAAACTTGCCAAAGTGTTCATTTTAAGTAAATACAACATAACCAATTAAGGAAAGCAAAACTTAAACGCATGCCTATGATAATCAGGACATAGTTTGCTCCTGATTTCACTACTGATTTTAGCAGAACAGTGTTCCTTCCATTTTCCCACAGCACCCAAGTGACCCCACACATACTTTTAGAGACTTGTAATCACACAGTGCAAATAAAAGGACACTTTACTGGAAAATGCAGTGCGGTACAATAATTCATCATTTATGAAAAATAGAATTCAGCCTTTTCTTTTTCCTCAGAGACTCAACTGCTTTTTGAGGGGGAAGCTTATTGCAATTTAAAGATTCATGTTAAGCCAATGAGCAGTTTTTTCCATTCCCATTTAAACTTTTTTATTCAAAAATAAAAAGAGACTAAGAGATATGGGTTTAAATTCCAAAGCATTTAATCTGATTTACAGTGGAGTCACTCATAACTTTACATATTTCCACCTCTACGAAAAATTAAACTGAATTGGATTAGCTTGCCAGGTATTCTAGAATTTCCTTTTACTTCCTTTATACTTTGCTCTTCTCCTCCCCATTAATTGGTGATCTTTTCTTTCAAATGTAAACAATTAGAATATTTTAAAAAGCCTAATAATTGTGAATAACTGCGCAATTTATGTGTCAATACGCACAGGCCAAAGGCATTAGTTTAAGCACCATTCTTAACCATTTGAGAGATTTAATTGGCATAAAAGCTGCTCACACCAGAGAATAGATAGGATCTTGGGGCTTTTTAAAATGATTTTTAAATAAATATCATTATATAAGAGAACAGGCATTAGCCCAACGAAGTTTCATACCTGACACACCATCATGGTGTTAAAGCCACTTCTAGAGATGGATGTTTATTGTTATGGGTGCCCTTTGTATATTTATTTTCCAACCTTAGTAATGGGAGGGGGGAGAAACATAATTTGGATTATGAATATCCACTACAATTATATTAAAGGATGGGAACCACAAAAGAAAACTCTCAAATCTTCTAAAATCTAACAGTTTGGATAATATGACCCAGAACTGTACATCTGCCAGAATTTTTTTTTTTTGTTGTGGACCTAATTTTGAAATATTCCTATTTTCTGCCAAATTGCTGTTCTCGCAGAATTCCCGTGTTACCATGACATGTTGTTGTTATTATTTTTTTAAATTTGGAAATGCTGGGAGAGCCAATGTTTCAGAATGGTAGAGAAATTCTAACACAAACAACTTTCTAGGCTACTTGTCATTTTGGGGGGAAGTTTGACATAGGGGTCAACATCACATACAGATGGATAGTTTTCTCAGCAGCTAAGAGCTCCCTCCCCACATTGCAATCTAGGAGGATGTTCAGAGCAAGGCTGGAGAGAGTTGCTTAGTGTAATCATCTCACCACAATGCAGCATCCAGAGAGGGAGATCCAGAAAGAAATGACAAAATAAGGTTATATCAGGCTCTTAATCCCCAGGGATTCCAAAAACACTTCGCACACCATCACACGGATTACATAACAAAGTACTGAATTGTCTCCACTCATATTTTCCAATACCACCTACTTGTATTCCCAATTATCCTGTTGTACCGCTTTTTAAATTGCTGAAATGAGAGCACCATGCCCAAAATTTATTGAAAAGAGAAATAAAGATTATTAAATTTCTTTTCAGCTCCTGCCTGATTCTTTTCCAGGGCATAGAACTAATTCACAAAGCTGTAATAAATACTGTTTTGCCCTCTCCAGCATATGGTTTTAGAGCTTGCAAAACTTTGCACATAATTCCTTATGTCAGAGTGGGCAGAAAGGGTAAATTGGGGCTTAATGTACTGCTAGCCATTTAAAATCTCTTTTTCTTTTCACATGCTGTATGTAAATAGAAGTCATATTTTTAACCCCCAACTTGCAGCCTGAGAAACTAAGTTATTGAAACTTTAAGTGACTTAACTTGAAACACAAATCATGATTAAATCTGGAAATAATTGCAAAAGGGAATGCAGGGCATTTTAACAACAACACTTTGTTTTTAACCACTTAATTCCCACTTAGTCATTATAGAAATTGAAAATAAATAATCAGTTTGTAACAGAATGGTATGATCTACTCAATGATTCATATTTATTCTACTACCCATTTAAAGAGAAGTGAGAATTCATACAATGAAAAAAATATTTAATTTTAAACTAAATTAGCTAGTTTAAATAGTCAAATCTAACCATGTTTTTACATTTTTAGCATCAATAAAGAGCTGGAAGTTTATTGTCATGTCCCTGCCATTCAGCCATATGGAAATTTCATGATTGCTTTTCCAATACATGTATCCGTGTGTTCTACCTCTAATGTATTCATCTCTATGATGTAAATCCTTCATTGTCTTTTTATGTAGGGGTTTAATAACTTTATTTTACTAATAATATATCTTAGGGTGTGCCTATGTTGATAATGTATTTCTATAGTGTGAGTAGATTTTTTTTAACTTTTTTATAGTTTTTAGCATTGTTTTGAGTTACTTAATGAATAACGTTCATGATGGTGATGAAGATGATGATAATGATGACAACTTCAATACTGTAGTAAAAATGTTGAGTAAATATCATCACAAATGTAATTTGTCCTCAATTGTAGTCAGTTGTGTGTGTGTGTGTTTTTGTTTTTTTATTTTTTATGAGCCAGAGTTAAAAAGTATCTTTGCATCAAAGTTATGGAAAGACTACATTTCAGAAAAAAAGAAAGAAAAATAGAAAATAAACATAACTAACAAAAAACTATGGTTCATAGAGACATATGCTGATACTTCTTTTTCTGAAACAGAATCAGATACACTATAAGATGTTGAATTAAGATTCAGATCATCATGATACCTTCTGATGACTAGATATTTTATCTTGCCTTCTTAGGACCTGATATAGTGTCAGTAAAGTCACTTGAGAACTATTCAAAACTTTGATAAATTTGCTAATAAAGTAAGTAGTTGCTGAGCTAAGGCAGTAGCTTATTTTGAAAGTAAAATTACTAAGAAAAGAAAAGAAAAAACATAGGGCATCAATCCAGACAAAAGGCACCATGTTGAAAAAATATGTTTTCCATGAGGTAAGATTGAATATTTCCACAGAAGTGGGCTCTCTCATAGTGATAGAAAAAGGCCAGAGCCAAATCAAATGAAGAGAGCTGTATAGGAGAATGGGAATATAATTTTAACAGAGACATAATGAAAAGCAAAATAATAGAGTTGTGGGCATGGTAATGCTATCATAGAGGTAAGAGCATGGCAATATTCTTAGAAATTAATACCGTATTTTTCGGACCATAAGACACTCCGGACCATAAGACGCACCAGTTTTTAGAGATGGGAAATGAAGAAAAAAAGATTCTGAAACAAATAGTGTCCTAAAATATTTTATGTGCATTAAAACCCAACATCACAGTCATAAACACATGTAATCAACCCTTTAAAGTAAACAGCAGCATTTAGAACCATTTTAGAGCCGGGCAAGTACACAGAGACCACACAGAGCCGGGCAAGTAAAAAAACTTTTTTTTAAAAGTATATGTGTAGGCTATATTTGGACCATAAGACTCAGGGACTTTTTCCCCCCACTTCTGGGGGGAAAAAGTGCATCTTATGGTCCGAAAAATATGGTACTTAAATTTCTGTGGAAAAAAAAAGTCAACTTAGAGAATTCATATTTAAGAGTATCAGACAATTTCAATGTTGATTTTACCTACTGACTCAGATACTAGACCATGCTTAGCAGTGTTTGAATTGGGTGGACAGTATTTAAATATCTCTAAAAACAGAGAAAATTATCATTGCATTGTGTGTATGTGTGTGTATTTGCACCTTTGTGAAAATGTGTTTAGATACTGTATTCTAAGTAGGTATAGAGAGGATTGACATATGAAAACTTTGAATCTTTTGCTTTAACTGTTAAATTCCTATCCTTATGTGTAATCAAGAATATGCTAAAATGTATCTTTAATCTTTAAACATAAAATTTGAAGTAGGTCAGAAAAATATGTAATACAGGTATCCCATTTAATCCTTATAATCATTCAATGTGGTCAATTCTGTCATTATTGTCCATTCGACAGATTAAAAATGCAGGGCTGATTTTAAGCCTGTGGGAACTCCTAGTCTATCCCACTGCCCTCCCCTCCATCTGTTTGGCAATGGTGTCAAAGTTCTAAGGACTTAGAGGAATGACAGTACCTCCTGATACAATCAAGTACTTCCAACCTGAGGTCTTATAGGATCTGGTTTGCCTAAACTGCTGACTGAGATAACCTTAATTCTATGTCTATAGACTTAAAAGGGAAAACAAGTTGCCTTAGGTGATATGAGGGAATCACAAGACAACAGAATTAATGTCTGAATACTCTCTAGATTGCCAGTCAGAAGACCTGAAGAAGGCACCTGGGTCTCACAGAACATGCCATGAACACAAATTGAATTCTTCTTCTACTGTGCAGAAAGTGACTTTGAGAATCACTCAACACATTGCAGGTGGCTGTATGTAGCCAGACAAGTGTGAATACAGAAACAGACAAGTAGGTAAGGATTGGGGCACACTTTTAAAGAAGAAAATGGCTAGGGATTCAGCTGAATCTCTGAATTTCTTAGTCCTTCTTGTTGACTGTCATCACACAATCTTTTTTAAAGACAGACAGATGCATACTTAGACCATGTATAAGCACATACATTCATGTCTACAATCTTTTAGGTCTTATCACAGCTGACCCAGGTAATCTCACTTTCCTCTATGCCTAACCACAGAGTCTGCTTATTTTATTGTTATTTCATAGGAATAAGAATTCAGGGCCACCACTTAGGAGGAAAGTTGATAAGAATTGCCAATATATTGCCTTCTTCCAACAAAAAATGCTATTCTTTTGGGGGGGGAAAATGTGCACCCCATCTGACTTTTGAAAAATAGGTTTTGGATTTTGAATTTCAGGTCTGTCACTTAGCAGAGGTGGAATCTTATTCAGGCAGTGTAAATTCTTTGTGACTTTATTTTCTAATTTGTTAAATGGGGCTGACAATAACCACATCTTGTGTAAATTAAATCTCCCAATATATGCAAAACACCCAGCACAAAATCTGATGAACAATGAGCATTCATCAAAAGCTAATAATTACTGTGAATTGTGAGGGTATGATAGATGTTCTGTATCACAGCCATGTTTGTAATAATCAGTAAGTAAATAGAATAGGTGATACGGTAAGGGCCCTCCTCACCCTTTATCCCAGTGCCTCTCATTTTTCCAACATTTACTGGGTATTTACAATGTACCTGTTGTTATTAGATTATGCCCTAAGCAAGTGAATAAATTAAATATATATTAATTTATATAAAATTAAATACACACCAATCTATTTTCATCTATCTATCTATCTATCTATCTATCTATCTATCTATCTATCTATATTATAATTTTAACTGACTGATATTTGGCTCCCAGTTACAAAAAAAATACTTGTATATAACCCCGAGAGTTTATGTGAAATTCATTTCTGCCAGGTAGAGTGTATTTCAAGACTTTAAACCTGTGTTGAAATCATTGGGTTTTGAAGAACTATCCATTAAAGACTTTCTGAACTGTGACAATGGATATTGACAGTGCTTGTCAGGCTAAACCACTATTGATTGGCTCACATCATGTGTATAGAAAAACCAATTTCTTTCAAGTGCTTCTTCCTAACTGAAATACATTATTTCAGCCTTCCTCTCTGTTTATTATAACACCAAGCTCATCGCATGTAACACATCCAGCAAAAAGGTTTCTCAATGAAGGATGCAGAAATCTGCAACAGAGAGGGGATTGAAGGCACTTAGCAATCCCAATACTCTTGTACTTTGTAAGTTGCTATTCCTTTGGAAAATATTGATCCCTTTCAGAATCTTGTTTTTATTTTACCATTCGCTTGAATATAGAAAGATCATGCACTAACAGAGCTTTTCAACTGTTCAATGATCCCGTGACAATAATGGTTTCCACTCTTGAATGAAACTATTTTAAGTACTTGATGTATGTTTAAGTTGTGGGAAAGGAAGTGTTTATGTTGAGTCACTGCTCTCCTGCCCACAAACATACACTGCTACACACACACACACACACACACACACACACAAACACACACACCCCAGGGATGTGACTTTTCCCAAACTTCAGATGTTTTCTCCAGTGAGTGATTCAGGCCAACTTTAGTCATACACCACATATTGTACAGTTTCATTACAAATTTGAATTTGCATTGTGCCTTTCTTTCCAAGAGGGCACGGTTTTTACTGAGAACATGCTCTTACATAACAAAAAGCAGTTCTCACCACACCCCCCTGAGTAAGAGGAATTGCAGATTTCTTTATTTCTATCTAAAAATATTATTATTAAGCAAAAGCTAAAAAACGAACCTTCCACAAGCACTGGCTGATCATATCATGTTTCCTGTGGTGTGCTAGGAACATTCCTGGCCCAAAGAAACTTCAGTTCTGGCTTTTACCCTTTAAAAAGCTCACAGTTGATTGTATGCAAATGTGTGGGGAAGCAGGGTATACCTACATTCTTAGGATGATCAACAGGGTGTTCCTAAAATTGCAGCCCTTTTACAAAATGATCTGCAAAGCTGACATGAATCACTTAGATAATGAAACGGGAGACTTTGGTTAACTTTGCAAACACTTCAGTGACTCTAGTGGAGGGGGGGTGAGAGGGTGCTCTTTCTCATTCTAAGCATGCCTGGAAATTTAAAGAAAAATATTGCTGTCAAGGCTGGCAAAGGCTACATGAGCAGAATGTATCATTCTTCAAAACCCCTTCCTAAGCACAGAGTTCCTCCTTTCCTTGGATGCTGGAGACTAGGATTTCTCCCAAGATAAGGATTCCTTTGAGCCTTGCCTCCTGCTCCTTGCTTGGCCCAGGAGAATGGCTGCACTCAGCACCCCTCTGGCTTGCCCCTGGCCATGGCCTTCTCACCCCACATTCCCCAGCTCTGAGGCAGGCTCCTGGCCTCGGGCCCATTCTCTTGGCACTCTCTGCAGAGGTCACTGTGTCCTGGAGAACAGTTGGTTGTCAGAGAAGCAGCCTCCCAGGACTTTTTCAGGACATTGGAGATCAGGAAATTTCAGGCCCGAGTCAGTCTCTCACAAAATACTTTTACTGGGACAGAATCCTGTATTAGAGGCCTCATTCAGGAATGAGCTTCAAGCTATTTGCTCCAAAATATGTGTGCAAAACACTGAGACCCTCCTCCACAGGAAGTGCACTAAACACGCAAAGGGTGTGCTGAGCAGGTCTGAGGCTAAAGACCTAGGGACAGTGGAGTTATCTGCCCTCACAATGCTGACAGACAGGTATAGTTTGCAGCAGGCCCTGAGCTTATACTCCCTGCAAAGATCTCACAGGAGCTTGGAGAATCCTTAACTCCAACGCAACAACCATAACTCATAACATACATTTCGAAAGAAGGGAAAAACACTATGAAAAGACCTTTACTGCACTGATACTTGTGGTCAGCATATCAGCTGTTTTATTTGTTGTCCATTTGAATTTGTCTGGGGTCCTTGAGACAGTGGTCGCCATGTCTCTGAGAAATGAAACTGCTTTCTACATTCCAGTCAAATATTTAAAACAGGAATTTTTAGGGATGAAAAAGACAGATTTTAGGAAATTTTAGAAATTAAGTGGACCATAGAAGAAGCATAAGGCTGCAGAGCAGCAGAAGGTATATTTCCATAGAATAAGGGAGCTGAAAAGTTGCAACAGGTACATTTCCATAGAATGAGGGAGCTGGGAATAGCAAAGGTCTACCATATATTTACAAAATAAAGAGAAGGAAGCCCTTCATCCACAAGGAGAAGAAGAAAGCCTAAATGGAATAGGAGAACAATAAGGAAGGAGGGAAGAAAAACCTCTCATGTCCCATGTGAGGTTCAACCTTTGAGCCCAGGAGTTACTATAGTAACCAGTCCAAAGAAACAGTGACCAATCAGGGGGGATATCAAGGCGCCAAGATCTGCAGCCTTTATAAGCCATAGGGAAAAGGAACTCAGTGGGATCCTTTCCCTCTCATTACATGAGAGTCCGTTCTGGAGAACCCTTTCCCCCTCCTCATTTGGGAGTCTGTACTTGTCTTTAGTAAATTTCCACCTTTGCTATACAACCTTCTGTCTGTGGATGCATTCTTTGACTCCAGTGGACAAAGAATTCGGCTTCCAGTCCAGGGAAACGTTGTGTGTTCCAATCCAAAAATTCTGCATCACCTTCAGATTGACTCTTCCTTCCATTAAAAAAATGGTGATGGGAGGTTTATTTTCTGGCCCAAACTAATTATCAGCTCAACTATCTTATTTCTTTTCCTAAATGAGTTCATTTGCAATGAAATTGCCAAGCTTTTTCTTGTTTCTGACCATCAGATAACCCCACTCTTGGTCACAGTTCATAGTAGAGTCACAGAAACATGAAATATTAAAGGGAACATAGAGTAAATGCTCCTAACTTCTGAGATGAGAGGAAGATACATTGCTTAAGTCACTTGCCTAAGGCCACATAGTAAGAAGCAGGATAAATATTCAACACAAATTTCTCAGCCACCATTTCTCAGTACATCCTTATATCTCTCTAATCCCAGATTTAATTTCATTAGGAAAATTGTTCCTGCATCCAGAAGAATGTTCCCGAGAAGTCAGTTCTGTTGCTTTAGGCAGGCACTGCTGGCCCAATTCTTCCAGTAACCAGGAACCTTAGATTTGATTCTAAATGCAGTCATGCCACCAATTAATGCTGTTTTATTCTACATATTTAGAATTAGAGAATTTTAAATTGAAAGTGGAAATGTATTTACATTTATATGCATAACTATGCATGTTAATATGAAAAATACATGCCCCAAAGGGGGAAATTACAGTAGCCTTTCTTTTGACATGCAGCAATGCTAAGTGTTTTGCTAGCATCCCTTTCTTTAGTGTTTAGTAACCAAAAATCTGTAACAGATTATTATTATTTGGGGCTCAGAGCCTCCTCTTTCCCTGGGGGCAGAGGATCCTTTTGCCAATAGTCAGGCCATGCCTGCAGGCACAGCTGTCACCAAGGAGAAGCTGGGCTGGAGAGACTCTCCAAGTGTTTTGGACTGAATGAGGAGAGAATAGGCAGGATCTAGCTACGAATGGGAAATTGCATTTCGCCAAGTTCCAACCTCTTTGAAATTCAAACTTTTGGATTACTGAACAGGCTGAGACCTTGGTTTTCTTCAAGCGAGTTTACCCTTGACAAAATAGAACTTTTGGTCTTGGAAAAAAAATGTCTTGGGGTTTTGAAGGTCTCCGAAAGCTTCTTGAGACATTAAGTACCTCTTACATAAAATAACACAGTGATGATTTAAGACCGGAGGAACTGGAAATGCATGGATTAAATGACCTTTAAAATACACATAGGCTTAAAATTGAAAGTTAAATGCACTTAGCAAAAAAGCATTTGGGATTTATTTCTAAAATATGGTTGGAAACATTAAGCAAGCTCAAAATGAGGCGACGTGCACACATTCTCATTTTGACTTAAAGATCTACTTTAAATACCACAACAGATGTAACCATCAGCATCCATTCCAACAGGGACACTGCGAATGATAAGAAAGACATGGTAAAACTCGGATAATAACAACTCCTCTCATTGTTATTCCTTAATCCTTCAAACTGTCGAAGCACAACCAAGAAGAAAAGAGAAATATGCTAGCAGGATCTAACTTCCTCCTGTTTTGTCAAGCATTTCAGTTAGGAAATTTCCACCAGGAATTATTCCCTTAAGTTAGTCACCAGAAACTAAGTTTAGTTATTTTCACTCTATGGCCTGAGAGAAAAAAATTAAAAAAAAAACAAACAAAAAACACCACCACACACAACACCTGTGAACTTTGGTCTGAAAACTTCCCTGACAACACAGACAGGTGCCAGTTTATGTAATGGGTAAGGAAGGCAGAGGAGGACAGAGCAGGGAATCATGGGTAGGCCCCTGCAAAGGAAACCTGCACTTAACCTCTGTGGTATAAGGGAGTGACTAACTGAGAATCACGTACTTTGAGTCTCTTAACGGTTTGGCAAAAATAGTTCTTTGGCCAGTTTTGAGTCCACATGAAATCAATTGCTGTTGGAACACATGCTGAAGTTAAGAATGAGGGTGGCATGAGGCAGATGTTCACCTTGTAGTTTGAAATTTAACAGTGCTCTCTTCACTCTTATCAAGTCTGTCAGGTAGTTGGTGGGCAGTAAAAAATTGATAATAATTTAATAGTGTCTGAACAAGATGCATGGTGGAAAGCACATAAGGTTTTGTGGTAAGAAATCCACAGATCTGCTTAAAATGTGTGTTCCTTGAATCCCAATTGTCTAATCTGTATAATAGGAAAACAAATATTTTGATTGCAATATTTTAAGGATTAAACGCTTGTATGTAAAAGATCACACCCCTTTGTATGTACACAAATAAATTACTATTTTGATCTTCTTCCCCTCTTTCTTCCTCATCTCCATCACCTTCACCATTTTTAAAAAATCCTCACCCAGGAATATGTTTATTGATGAGGGAGGAAAATGCTCATATATCTGAGGATATATTTTAAGAATGCTCATATATCTGAGGATATATTAAAAATATACCAGGTGCTATTTAATTGGAGAAAAGTGAAGGAAAGATGAAGAAAGAAAATTGGAAAACTTAGAGACTTTCATAGCTAATGATAATACAGATGACCAGATGATAAGGTGATGAGGATGATAAACTCCATCCTCTGTATCAGGTAATGTGAGAGAATGAAGGAGAGAGAGTTCTGTCGAGGCTAGAGGCTGATTCTGGCCTAGCAGGTGTCTGAGATCACAAACCCCTCACCCAGCACTGTCCACATATCTACTTATAAATATTCCCATACTCACATCAAAAAGAGATAGCAGACATTAATTTTATTAATACTGTATTATCCCCTATCCAAAGTATTATCATTTATGCATGCAATCAATATAAACATTATAAATTAGATATTTCATATTATTTTTCTTGGGTTAAAGCTTTGAAATTTGGTATGTATGTCACACCTACAGCCAAGCAAGTCTCAAGTCAGACTAGCCACATTTCAAATGCTCAGTCATCATATGTGGCTAGTGGCATCCATATAGAGCAGTGTAGTTCTAAAGTAAAACTCTAGGGGTCCTGTTTGAACACAGTGTGTGTCAGTTGTGGGTTGCTACTGTAGTTGGCATGGCCTTACCACAACAGTGGGCAGGGATGTGTCACAAGAAGTAGCTTTGGAATGCAAAGCCATGTGCTCATGACAGGAATTGGAGCCACTAAAGCCAGAGACTATTTCTGAATGGATTTGTATTTCCAGTTCTTTCTCCACCTAATTTTAGGTTAGTATCTGAATAGGAGAATACATGTCGGGACAACGCATTAGAAAAAAATCAAGATGTTAGTGAACTCTATCTCAAGTTGGTAGAGCTGATTAAATAAGTTACACTCTATTCTTTTATCTGCACTAGTTAGGCTTCTGAATTTTAGCATACCGACTTCAGAGAAGAAATTTCATGTGCTGCATGTGAAATTTCAGACATGCTAGTCATCTCTCCATAAGTGCATTTATACCCAATCCCTGAAAGATACCTGGAAAAAGCAAATGGCTTAACTGTAGGTTCTCAGGGGTGCTGGGTGTTTCAACTTTATAATCTGTGCCCTCTAAGGTTAAGGCAGTTATAATAGTTTTAAATTGGCAGTTCTTATCTGCCCCTTCCCCCCAATTTTATTTTGCTATGAGTTTCGGAAACTCATGGCAAAATAAAAACTTTAACTTCTCACAAAGGATACATTTCAAATATCTATTTTAATAGAGGATTAAGCACTGTCTAGTCTACAATGCATTCTCCAAATCATAGTTTTGTTCTGGGGAGACAAATTGGAGACACACACTCAGATTAGTATAGATTTGACTACAGAATAAACTGGTTTTGTTCCATTCAAAGTTTGGCTTTGTTTTTACTTGCCGAGTATTTAGCTGACTTGACTATACAATGATTTGAATACACTACTGATTTTGCTTATATGCCATTTCCTAGTATAAGAATTAATCCACATAATCTCAGCCAAAAAATTATTCAAGCTCAGAGGTGTATACATCTCCCAACTTTTACATCACTCACACACACACACACACACACACACACGCAAGAATTAATATAATTCTATTGGCCAGCTGAGCAATACTGCGCTATGATACTCAGGATTTAACAATATAACAAGCAATCTATTAAGACATTGAATACAAACAAAGTGATTCTGAGAAAGCAGTTTGATTAGTTGAATAAAAATAATCAATATCCATTTCTGAAAGGCTTATGAAACCCTGGACTCGGTTCTCAATACCGAAGTCATGTTCACCTGATGCTCACAAATGATTTCAGCTGAAATTTTCAGATCCAGCTTTACTTTTCTTCCCAAATTATTTTGTCCTTATTGCAAAGAATCATCAGAGATTATGTAAATGTGTTCATCTTTAAAGTCCCTAAAGAAAAAAAGTTCAATACAAACTGAATTCCACTTTAATTTTAAGGATAAGGGCATGTTTGAAATATGGTGACTATGATGGAAATGTTTGCTAGGAAAAAAAAAAAAAAAGATAAGAAACTGACCCCTTTTCACCTCCAAGTTTTAGTGTGTATACAAGTACTTAAAATATAAACTATATAGCAATTGACACAGTGAAGCAATACATAATCCAACAAGACACCATGAGGCAGATTGATTGCAAACTTCCCTCCATCATGTTTCCCAGCCTTAAGGAAGCAATGGTCCAATAAACATGAACTTGAACTACCATGAACATACTCAAATCATAAAAAAAATAGGTATTTATAACAACAAAGTAGTACTGTAATGGCAAAGATAGATTAACTGAACTTAGATCTGTGCAATATAAAAAAGGAAACAATGATTATATAGTACAAATAATTTTGCTGTAATATGACAGCCTAATGACTTAAGTGCTCAATATCGTCATTATGGTTCTGAACCCCATGTACATTAGCAATAAAGACTCAATAAAATGACTGTATAATTCATATTTTCCATGAAAATCTTGTTCTTCTTTTAAAAGAGCTGTGACTATAAGATCTGTGAGCCCAAGTGGAAAAAGCAAATAGCTTGAATTATTTGTTATGTCCATGTTGTGTTCTGAACATGGCTTCAGGGAATTTCTAACCAAGTCTTCTGATGGAGGAAAACAATAGTTTTGGACACCAGGATTTATTTTAAGGTTTTTTTTTTTTTTTTTTAATCTAGTAAGAAATGCATATTTTTTTATGTTAACATAAATTTTATTGAATAGATAATTCTCCATAGATTATATAATTCAAAGCCAACTTATCTGGTCAATGCATTTTAATTTTATGGAAGAAAACATATGGAAAGTCTAACAAGCATTTATAATGTTCCTCTTTACTTAATGTCATGCATATAGCTACTAGCATTTTTCTCAGACAAGGTTAATGGATAGTATAGAGTAGTAATTAAACAAAATACTGCAAAAGAATCATGGAATGATTCATTTAACAGTATGACTAGGCATTAGATCAAGTTTTCAGATTCTTTTCCTCAGATCCCCAAGTCTCTGTTTGCTAGAAATCTAGAGGCCCAGTGCACAAAATTCATGCATGGGAAAAAGGGATGTGGTTGCTCAGCCCAGCTGATGCCCTCTTGCAATCCAGGACCACTGGAGGGATGTCCGACAGACTGTTTAGGCTGGATCTCATGTGGTTCGGGCCTAGACTGGCAGTCAGACATACTTCTCGCAATCCGAAATCCCTGAGGAGATATCTGACTGCTGGTTTAGGCCAATTCCATTGGCAGGCAGCCAGAAAGGAGCCCAAACTGGGACTGGGTGTTGCGCTGCTGGTACTCATCCTGGCCCAGTATGCCTGCTGCCACTGCTTGGTAGTGGTGATACAGAGTTAGGAGAGACTACTGCTGCTGTAGCTGCCCTCACCAGCCATGAGCTTGGCTTCTAACTGAGTGCTCGCCACCAGGGGGCAGCTCCTGCATTAAGCATTTACCCCCTGGTGGTCAGTGTATATCATAGCAACTGGTTAACTGGTTGTTCCAGTTATTCTGTCATAATGGTCAGTTAGACTTTTATATATTTTGATATGAAGGAAACAGTTTCTTAAAGTGTAAAAAAGAGTAGGTATTTTCAGGACACTGAGCCATGTATCACGAAGCTATTTTTCTAAGAGATGCTGAGAAACATGAGAAGTTAAAGATGTTATTATCTTTTCTTTTTCCTTTTAACGTTTGTAAGGGAGCAGCTGTGCCAATTCTTAGAGTAAAAGGAAAACCACGTCAATTTTACTCATTTTTGTGTTTGGAATGAGCATGTGATGAGAAGTACATTTTGCCATTACTGAATTGGGAGATGTGACAATAATTGTAATGGGTGTTGTTTCATCTACCTGCTAAGCTGGTCCTCCTTGTTCAAAACGTGGTGTTGCCGAGTGGCATCAACCATCTGGTATCACAGAAAGAGAGTTTTACAAAGAAACTTCTTGGATGTCTAAAAAAAAACGACCTGAGGAGAGACAAGCTCCCAGGGTGTCTGCACAGATGCAAATCACTTACATTTGCAAATGTACGCACAAAAGAGAGGATGGAATTACTCAGCAAATGGCTCTCCTCAATTACCTGCTTTCTGCCTGAAAATGCTTGATTTGTGAGTATAGAAGTAGGAGTCAGGAACTTGAAGAACTAAGCCAGAAGACAAAGCCCGTTGCGTAAAATATTTGTTTCCATTAATACTCAAAATACAATGTATGAGTAGTTGAACAGATATATATGCTGGATCTATAACACATTCTTTTTTTATCATATGCTTAAGTTGAAAAAAGAAATTCAACCCAAGCTGTCTTTTCCATGAGTCTTGAGAAACTGCATTGTTTTTGAAAAAAAAAAAAAAGTTGGCTTGATTTTTACCATTTTTAAAAAGTAGATATGGAAAGAATCAGATTGTGCCCATAGAAGCCAAATGTTTCCCAACTGTACTGTATTGTTTGGCCCAAATAACGTGTCCCCCTATATGGAAGTGGGGAATTACCACAGACTGAAAGCACAATAGCCAATCAAAACAAAAGTTTGATTCTGGGATAACTTTATCATCCTGGAACCTAGGCCTCTGTTCCTGCCCTCACCTTCACCCTGACGCTGTAACAAAGACAAATACAGCCGAAACCGGTTTGGCTCAATGGATAGAGCGTCGGCTTGGGGACTGAAGGGTCCCGGGTTCGATTCCGGTCAAGGGCATGTACCTTGGTTGCGGGCATATCCCCAGTAGGGGGTGTGCAAGAGGCAGCTGATCGATGACTCTCATCGATGTTTCTAACTCTCTATCTCTCTCCCTTCCTCTCTGTACAAAATCAATAAAATATATTAAAAAAAATAAATAAAAAGACAAATACAGACAAAGCAACAACAACTACAAAAACCATTGTGGAATGAAGAGAAATAAAGAATTCAGATATCATATTAAGTCATAGCTACTCAAAGAGCCCGTTTGTTGATTGGCAAATGAGGGGTGTCTGTGAAACAGACACCTAAGGAGAGTATCCAAGGCAAGTGAGGAATTTTTCTGTTCTCTCTGTGGTAGAAATAGAGATGATGTGAAGTGTCATACCTAAGCACAGATTGAGGTAGTGACTCTAATTAAGAATGTCACTGTTGCTAATATAACAAGAGGTGGCTTTTAATTTTTATGTGCTGAGGTGTCAAAAAATAGTGTGAAAAGAAAAGCATATTTATACTTATACTTACATGAATAGTGTCTAAAATGCAATTATATTTCCAAACATTTTATTTTTTTAAAATATGTAATAGATAAGCATTTAGATTTTTAAACTGGAAAAAATAAATAAAGTATTAGCTTTCTGCTAAAAAATGGGTAAATAAGGATTTTATAAAATACTGTTAATCATATCCTAAAAATACAGATATCAACTCAATAAAGACCTTCAGTGCCTAGATTTTTTACACTTGTAGTAGCCCATTTTCATAACATTAAAGGTACAGATTATATCCCATGATTCCCAGGTTATAGTCATTTTATTACCCTTGCTTTTCTCTGATTTCTCTGGTCACCTTAGTAAAACTTAGAATTTTGTTAAGCCTTGGAAATGAGAGCCAGTTGCAGAAATGAGTTTAAGGCTAACAGCAAGGCCTGCTGTTCCCCTCTCATCCTTCCCTCTCTCCTGCTTCCATGCCCTTCACCTTTGTTCATCTTGAATTTTTTGGTTAGTGCTCAATAAATTGTATTAAACAATGTTAATGGAAAGCAACAGAACAAAAAAATGAAGGAAGTTAAGGAGGGGAGAAATAAGGAAGAGGGGAAAAAACAGCAGAGAGTTAGGGGAATAGATCCTAATGGGTTGAGGGGATGATGGGATAATGTTTTAAAGGTAAAACACATTCATTAATCTAAGGAACTATTTTTGAAACAAAGGTTTCTAGAATATTTAAAAAATAAAACTTGTTTCAAAAAATAATTGATTGTGGAAATGACATCAATGCTTTCTAGCAGATGAACAGAATTTTGCTATAAGATGAAGAAAAACTAGCCAATAAAAGGTTTTAAGTTGATGTAGAAAGCCAATAGGATTTTGATATCTTGTTACTTATGATAAAAGTTCAATAACTAAGGAGTATTATGAGACTTCAACCTTTAATAAAAATCTCTAGAAAAGCCATAGTCCTCCAATATAAACTTCTTGAGATATTTTAACCAGTAGCAAGAAGCAAAATTAACCTTAATCATATCATTTTCACTATGTCAGAAATTGTCTTGACTAGAAACTGTCATAGAAATTTCTGTTATTTACATTTAGAAATAGATATAACTTGTTTGGCAAAAGTAGGTATAGCTTCTAGAATTACATGAATATATAGAGAGTTACATATTTAATTTTACTTTTTCTTGGAATATTAATAAAAATTCATTTTAGGTTGTCTTGTTGTATGTCTTCAATCACTAGTGCAATTTGTACAGTTGTATAGACCTCCATTTTCTACACAATTATATAATTTCAGTATATTTTCAACTTCTATCAAATTATGTCTAACTTACCAAATCACCATAAAGATAAATATAATTAAATAAATTATCATTGATCTTTATTCTTCTAACATCAATGTAATAAATTAAAAAGAGGTTGTTTAACTTATTTATTAAATAGTCTATAATTTAAGCATCTAGAAGTTCTAATTATGCTAGCTTTGACTATCATCACCCTCACCAAATCAAGGCTATCCGAGTGGTCTTGATATATTATAATTACATTTATAGGTATTCCAACATTATAACTGTGAAAGAAAAGAGCCACATGCTAACCTGACAAGCTCAGGGAAGGCCTGTGTGGCAGTCTTGCAAACCCAGAGACCTAAGATAACCACAAAAGATGGTTTGAAAATTAAATATCTAACAGGTTATAGTAGGTAGTCATGTCCCAGATATTTCACCTGACAAAGATCAACTTTGATCAACTTTACTGAGCCCCTCTGCCTTCCTGCATCTAAGAAAATGCATCTGTGAGATGTCTGGGTAACTTGTAACTTCCTTTTTATCCTGGGCCCCTCAGGGCACAACAAATGGCCTCGAGACATTCCCTCACTGTTATTGTTATCAAGTTAATTGTCAACTATTAATTACAATACATTACAGTATCCTGTACCATCTCTGTAAAAGAAGCTCATGTCCATCATTTAACCTTTTACCCTATCCCAGAGGATTCCCTGCTTCCCTCTGTCCAACCTCCCTAATCTATCATCAATGAATTTCATGTAACTCACCTACATCCCTTTCCTTTGATTGCAATGTATAAATATAGATCCCGCCATTCTCCGGAGCATTATCTCAATCCCTGTGGTTCTGCTTCCCAGAATATGTTGACAGTTTGGCTCAAATAAACTCACAAAAATTCTTTACAGGTTTCAATGTTTGTTTGTTTGTTTTTCATTAACATAACTTACTTAATTCTGGTTTTTGGAAGGAGGATAAAATGTGGTTGAAAGACAAATTTTACTATTGAAGAGAGATGCCTTCAGGAGCAGGACATTGAAGTGTCTAAGTGTCTTCCAGGTCTATTGTCACAGAATGAACTGGAGCAGGGAAGCTAATTCTAGTTCTGCTCAGCCACTTGACAACTGTGCAACACTGGGCAAGTGAATGTGCCTGTGCTGGCTTTTAAATATGTCAGACTTGCTACTCAGTCACATACCAATCTGGGTGATGCTATGAAGGAATTTTGCAGAGGAAATTAAAGTCTCTATTTGACTTTCAGTTCAGAAGAGATCAGATCAGGAGAGGCCTGCTAAGGTGAGCTCTTTTAAAGAGGGTTTATGCCTTCCCTGAGGTCAGAGATTCCAATTAGCCCCTGCCTGGGGAGTTCCAGTCTGTACTCATCTTCTCCATCTTCTCCAACTGCCCTTATGGACTTCAGAATTGATTAGCCAGCCCACCCTGTTACGTAAGACTACCCCTTATCTATCTATCTATCTATCTATCTATCTATCTATCTATCTATCTATATCTATATCTATCTACCTATCAATCATCTATCTATCTATCTATCTATCTATCTATCTATCTATCTATCTATCTACATCTATCATCATCTATTTATATCTATCACTATCTATCTGTCATCTATCTATCACTATCTATCTATCATCTATCTACCTATCTATCATCTATCTACCTATCTATCTATCTATCTTTCTATCTATCTATCTATCTATCTATCTAATCTTTGTCTGTTCATCTATCCATCTCTGTTTACTCTTCCTACTAACAGCATTGTATTACAAGTGGAATATTTTTACAGAATGTAGGTTAATTTCATTTGTTCATAATCATATCTCCAGTGCACAGAACAGTGTTTAACATTGGATGGATGGATGGATGGATGGATGGGACTCTTTTTATATATGTGTCTGGGAATGTGAAGTTTATCTAACATTCAGGGAGGCCTTGGGTTTTCCTATCAGGCCATTGCAGGACATTTTCTGACCAGGAACCATTTTTCTTTGCAACCTTTTAGGTTTTTTTTCTAGAGTTAAAAACTTTAAGCTGCCATTTTTGTAATGGCAAACTTATACCACAAAACAAAAGAATAATAAAAACAACAACAAGCAAACAACAAATATCCTTGGCAGAATGGAGATGAGTCAGTCTTAGTTTATATTATACATGTTACCAAGCCATCTTTACATTTCATGTGCACCTGAGCACAGTTCATTTTTAATGGTGAACTTCCGCTCCTGTTGGATCCAGTGTTAATGTGTGTTGGTTTAAGGAACCATGCTAAAGAAGACAGTCCAATTAAGAAGCAGAATTGACTAGTGTTTTCAGTTTTACAAATACTGAATTTTTCTTTCCAGACAGAGTTACTATATAGGTCATGCTGAGGGGGGAAATGGACACTAGAAAATTGTTAACTTTTTGTCAGTTAAAATTTTTTTTGGATGAATTTACTGAAGTTCTTACATTTATAGATAAATTCCATTACTTTAATAGCTTCCTTTTAGTGATAGGGGAAAAAACAATGTTCTGTAATGGCAGCAAAACTAAAACAATTTAGCCCTTATATTGTTCTCATAATATTTAGCATGAATGAAGAAATGATACATATCCATGCTCCCTGGGGTTACTTCTAGTTCAGGAAAATAAAGATCCCACATTGTAGAGCACCCCCTGAGAAGGCACATGGACATTCTTTTAATTCTTATCAGCTGAGCCCGATGGCAATGACAGAGTCCTATTATCAGTACTGACTTCTTCTTATCTTTATCCATGTGCTTGGAATGAGGAACAAATAGTACTTTGACTTACCCAGGTCTTTATATAATAAATCTCATCTTTGTACCAAAAAATGAGGAACTTACCCCTGTCTTGATGGATAGGACCTGGACACACCCGAAACTCCTTTTGACCTTAAACTTCCCCTTCTGAAATCAATAAATGTGCTGTGTTGTCTGTGGTGAGTGTGACTGCCTCTCCATCAGAGAGGTGGCACCCACGTAATGCCCAGCTTGATGAATCTATTTCTGCCTCTTGTCTCTCTCAAATTTCTTAATCCTCAGCTTCTCCATTCAGGAATCTGTCATTTTCCGTGCGGGACTCAGAAAACAGAGAAAATGCCCACTGCACCACATCATAACTTCACTGCCTCACAAATGTGCCAAAAGTGAGAGTCATCTTATAGTACATGCCAAGTCTGAAGAGAATGTTCAAATTTAATCAGGTGGCCCTCAGTCTTATAGACTCACTAAGCATTTTGGAGGCTGAGACAGGCTAAGGAACTTCAGATTTAAGGGACATTGTTCTGGCAGAAAAGGTCTCTATCCCAGGGCTGATGTCTGGAGTTTTCTCCTTGTTCTGTGTGTTTGTTCCCCGGTGACAGGGAACTCTCTTGCCTCAGCCCAGTAGGGCTCTTTCTCTGAATCATGACCCAACACAGAGTCAATGGAGGCCATTCCTTTCCTAAGGTTCCTCAAAAATGGCAAATTTCAGCTTTCTCCTCATTCTCCCATTTTATTTTTGTCAAAGAGAGGAGGAATCACACATATGTTAGTAAAACAAGATCAAAATTTAGGTAAAATCTTCCTAAAAACTGTCTAACTTTTTGGAATAAACCTAACTCAGAGAAAAATAACCCTAATGCAATTACCATATCAAGTTACAAACCACAACTTGGCTTCATATCTGAGGTATGGTTACTGTTAAATAAAGATTATAATTTAGCATTATTCAAGTATTTTATCTTCTAAACCTTTACATTTCAGCCCTTTGAAGATAAATTATGTTTTTAGTTTTTGGATTTTTATTTTTTCATATATGTTTCATGCATGACTCCATGTATGCAGAGGATAAAGTGAAATTTGTGAATCTAGTAGTATGGTGGTGGCATGCTCTCTGTTGCTTTAATCTTGGTTATACAAAGCATACTTTAAGATTTTTCTCATTGATAAGTTGAAATACCATAAAGTTTACCTGTTCTTTAGAAAATTGAGATCGCTGATCAGTAGTAAATCTTTAGACCTGGAACATTTTTGAGACAGATTTAGTTGTTTGTTTATTTTTATTTATTATTATTCTCTGAGGCAGGTTTTAGAAAGAATATATTTGGAAATTTGAATTTCTTGAGTTATTTGATTATATTTCCAAAAATAATCTATTACATTGGTTTCCCATATACCAGAATAAAATTTTATATGCTATTATTACCTTGAGATTTAACTCTTATATCTGCTTTATATTTTAAAATTTAATTATGCTTTGTGATCTTTTAAATTAAATTTTCATTAATTTTATTAATAATTCTTAATAATATTATTTAATTTCCAAAGAACCGCTTTTTAGTTCAAATAATTTATTTTCTAATTAATTGGTTTTTCTTACTTTTATCATTTCTACTTTTAGATTTCTTTAGTTGTATTTACTTATAATAATATTTCTTGAGTTAAGAATTGCCTTACTTTCTTATTAATACTAAAATAATTTGCCTCTGAATATTTCTTTTGTTGCATATTATTAAGTTTATTTATTGGCCTACTCCTTAGGACAAAAGAATTAAAAGTGGTGTTATTTTAATTAACAAGTGACTTGGGTTATTTTCTTTAATATCTTGCTATCAATACCAAATTTTATTATATTTTATTTCTTATCAGATCACATTCCTTTGTAATTGCTGCATTTATAAATTTTTGTGATGTTAATATATGATTGTTAATAAATACCATGTGGGATATTTAAAAGTAATATGTAGTGACTGTACTTAGGATACAAAGCTTAAAATATATTATTAACCAATAATGCAAATATGTAAAATATGTTTTTACCTCCACTATAAGCATATGGATATTTATCTGGAATTACATTTTGTATGTGATACCAAATATGTGTAAATATGCAGGTTTCTAAACTGGAACTGTTAAATGAATGAAGCTATTTATTTGGAAACGTAAAGGTTAGAGTTTTTAAAAATATAATTAGAAAACAACAAACTTCTGAACAAGTTCACAAAATAATCTCACTAATTTAAAAAATCAAATTACATTCTAAGATTTTGTTTTTACTTTTTAACTCACCATCTGTTAAATCAATAAATGCTAGAGTTTAATTTTTGTTATTTATATATTATTTTCTAAATCAACTCTCCTTGACATTTGTGCTTTTTCCATCTGTCAATATGGCCCTTACAATTTATTTTTATATGATACACACACACACACACACACACACACACACACACACACATTTATATCTGGCTAAAGATCTCTAAATCTTTCAAAACACATGCACAAAAATCACTTCACAATGTAATTATTTATACATATTAACAAGTAAAACTTAAAGGCAAGAAAAAATAAAAACAAAGTTGGTCAAAGCTTAAAAGATGAAACATGTGCTCCAAATTAGACTGCTTAAGTCTGGGCTACAAAGCTAAAATACTTATGTTTCCTACTCTGTAAATTAATATAAAGATATTCTTATAATAAAAGGTATTTTCAAGATGAGAAATGAGAAAATACACACCATGTGCTTAGTACAGCACATGGCACATCTGATGTTTATATATTTTTTATTAATATGGAAATATTGATCAAAATTCTTTCCCCTGTGGGAAGAAAACAATGTAACTTTTTGGAAGTAATTTAGCCATATCACTTTATATGTTTTTATTTCATACCATTACTTAATATATTTAATTTAAAGACAATGGAAACTTTTAAATTACTATTTCATTTATAATTATTCTAAATTTTCTACATTCTCCAATTAATTTGCCACTCTGTGGTTTATATTTTTACCGTTCTGTTTTTAAATTTATGCAGGTACTATAGACCGTTAGGTTTATTGGTCGAATGGAAGTCTCTAATATGAATAACTAGCATTTCTAGAGCACTTACTCTATTCCAGGCAGAATTCAAAGCATTTTGGGGGGCAGTGACTTAGTGCTTAATGCAAATCTACGAGAAAGAGTTGCCTAGGCCCTGCAGAGGGTATTGGAAGGGCCAAGACTTTGCCCAGGCCATCTGGCTCTAGCATCAATGTTTTTCATCACTACACTGTAGCTAGACAACCAGGTGAGTTGCCTAAATCTGGAATTAAAGGTAGTGCTTGCTTCCAAACAGTTGGGCTCTAGGTCATTTAACTGTTTCTATTACTGATAAGTGACAGAGTCTTATTTCTAAGGCAAGTCAGGCTATAATTCCAGCCTCTAGAATACTGGGAGAAAAGGTATCAGAACTCAAGCTTGCAGCATTTTGATTTATTAAATTTCCCTTATAAGCTCATAGTAGACCATGACCCTTGGTATTACCTGGACCATAGATCGAAATTTATCCTTAATGTGAATGCAAAATTTCTAATAAATTCAATGTTAGATATAAATATAAATCTGAGCAAGGTACTCTGCCAAAAACATATATAAACAGTTGTCATTATATTTATTTCGTTCAGAAAATCAAGTAGGTATATTTTAACAATATTTCATTAAATTAAATTATTTTGAGAGAGAATAGGAAATGTCTATTAAAACATGATTATAAACACTCTTTGTCAATGTAGAATTGAAAATATTTGGAACCTCTTCAATTTTAGTGCTTCAAAGAGTGCATGAAGAAAACAGCTTCTCATAAATGTCTGTGGCAGGGATGTATGAACTGAGTGCTTGTTCCTACTACTCTGGTTTCTTAGAGTCTACATTATCTTTGCTTAGACACCAAACATAGATTCTGTTTTTTTAAAGATTATTTTGTCTCCCCTCAGTCCTCTGATATAATTTTAATTTGAGTAATCCATTTATATTATCAACATATTATAATACAAAGGAATTTTTAATCCATCTATATTATAAAGATAAGAAAGGGAGGAGTATTACTCTATGTAACCTGGTTCTTCATTGGTTTTCAGAGTTTATTGGCTAGCCTCTCTGATTGGGCCTGGGTCCCATTCCTTTATTGTAGTTCCAGTTAAGTTTTTTCCTTTCTATGTGTTCAGTGGAAGAAAAGAAAAGCTTAAGAGTAGATGAGGAGCCTAACTCCACTGTTAGGACCTCCAAATAATCAAACAAACAAATATAGAGTGGTTGCTGATCATGCTGTTTTCCCAGCCAAATGAAACACATTTCTGATGGTTTTAAATGCAATGGTCCCTCCTTATCCATGGGGGATACATTCAAAAACCCCCAAATGGATGCCTGAATCAACAGACAGCATCAAATCCTATATATACTATGTTTTTTCCTATACATACACATCCATGATAAAGTCTAATTTATTAATAAAACCCAAGAGATTAATAACAATAACTGATAATAAAATAGAACAATTACAATAATATACTGTAATGAAAGTTATGTGAATAGCTTTGGGGTCATTATTAAGTAAAGTAAGGATTACTTGAACACAAGCACAAACACCAAGACAGTCATTCTGATAAACAAGAGAGCTAAGCTACTAAGTGACTAAAGCATGAGCAGTGCATACAGAGTGGTATTTTGGAAGAGGGATGATTCACATCCTGGGAGGGGAGAGGCAGATAAAACAAGATGACATCACACTGTTCAAAACAGCACACAATTTCAAACCTGTAAAATTGTGAACTTATCCACTTAATATGTTTGAACTACAGTTGACCATGGATAACTGAAACTGGATGGGGAAAGAGGGGAGCATACCCGATTTCTAATACATTGAAAGGGTAAAAGTATCTGCATAGGATTCACCCCTGATTTACAATGAGCTTGCCCAGTAGTGAAAGCCTGGGTCAAAAAAACAAAAACAAAAAAACTCTAATTCCTAACTTTCTTGACAAACCCTTTAAATAACAGTTGTCTTTTATATTTGAGCCTGAAGTCTAGGTATCAATTACTAACAAATAAGAGGCCTCAGGTCCTCTCAATGACAGTGATTAGAAAAGAAGGCTTCTGGAACATTCTTTCCACCCAACTTTGAAAGGATCAATTTGTTCCTTTTCTGTTTGTTTCACCCTCAAAGTGCTGATCAGTAATTTTTTTCAGTTAAATTCCTGAAACTTCATTGAACTTAGTAATTTCATATTCTATTGCCAGTGCTTAACTTCCTTAATATGACCATCCAATTTATATAATTATACCAGTGAGCTGAATGAATTTTCTGCTGTCTTTTGAAGCAAGGCAAATGCACTAAAGCATGTGTTCTATCAGATTTGGCATAAGAAGTCTGCCTCTAGAAACAAAGAAATTGACTCCTATCTTCAGCATCTCTTTTATGAATGGATAAATTTGTTTTCTCTAAGTAAGCTAATATAATATATTTATGTCAACTGTGAATCAAGACTTTTCTAAATGGAAACTAATGAGGATGAGTGTCTGACTCAATTCAGGAAGTTCATAAGTCATTCAATCTTCTGAAAGTCATTCAATATACTATTTCCTTCAATAAACTCCAAAAGAAGATTTGAAAATTTGTTAATATCCAGAGATTTCAATCATTTATCTCCATGGTAACCTTTTCTTGACCAAATTGAGAAGACTCTTCAAAGTACTATGGGAGAAAATAGGATATGTGCACTAATGTTATTATTAACATTTATTGAGTGCTTACATTGTGCCAAATGCTGCTATAAACGCCATATATGTAATCTGATTTATGCTTCCGAACAACTCAGTGAGGTAGGTACTGTTATTATTGACATTCTCAAGATTATAAAACAGAAGCTAAGTGAGGTTAAGTAACTGGCTCTGAGTTCATAGAGCTAATAAGTAGCAGAAACATCTGGCCTCACTCCAGAACCCAAAAGACTCACAGAACAATAGTTAGGTTCCAGCTGTTGAGTACACATGTTTAATTTTGAATTCTAACTTTGCCATTTGTTAGTTGTGTAATGATGAGCACATTGATTAACCTTCCAGTGTCTCAATTTCCCAATAGGTAAAATGGGAATAATGGTACAGTACCACTACACCTTATAGCATTGAGAGGATTCAATGAGAGAGAACATGTATGTTGCTTAGAATAAAGCCTACAGCCTGGTAAGCAGTCCAATATATTTGCTATTCTATCTCATACTTCTGTAGCATGGAGTGGGGTGAGGGGGGAACAGGAGAGCTTTGCTCTTGTAATTCTGTTCATAAAGTTGGCATAGTGGTAGTCCTTGGGTGAAAATCAAATGATTATCTTCTTGCCAAACATATATATATTTTTTATAATGGGAAAGCTTATTTCTAAATCTACCATACTGTCCCAATATTTTCTTGTGATAATTATAAGTTATTCATTAAGACAAATTTTATGAAGAAATGATACAGGATTAGAAATACAGAATTTTTGTGATAGGACTAATTCTTTCTCTTTCCTGGTTTTCCCCTCCCACTTTCCCATGATCAGACGAGCCCTCTTGTTTTAGATTGCTTAGCTATTGATAGAAATCGCCCAAAGGGGTCACATTGGGAGCCTTTCCCTGCAAGGGTGCCCCTCAGCACACAGAATGTTACACATGCATCTTTTACATACTTATCCTTAAACTGTTTATCTGGCACATCGACAGGCAGCTGGTGGAACAAATAGGAAATCCTGGGAAGCACATTCATTTTTAAAGTGTTAATGCGCCCAATCCAAGAGATAGTAATGTGCTTCCATCCGTTAAGATCTCCTTTAATGTTTCAGATTGGAAGACCATAATTTAAATGAAATGCATTATCCAACCTGGAAGGTATTCCACATCCTAAATATTTAATTGATTTCTCCACCAGGGGAAGATGAGCCTAAACAATAAGCAGATTCTATCTATATCTAAATGTCCGAATAATAGTCTCTAATTTAGGGTAATTTAGGAGTTTACAACTTATAAAATAGCTATTTCTTCCACATTCTTCCCAAAGTACCAAGAGGATTGCGTCTGAATTAATTGCAAACAGCAGACAATCCTCTGTGTATAATGAAAGCTCAGAGTCAGCATCATCCAGCCATGCACCTATAATTTGAGATCTCATCTGAATATTTTTCACAAGGGGCTTCCCATCCAATGCAAATTGAAGTGGCAAAGGAGGAAAGTTGTAATTGTTGCATCTCCCTATTAAAAAAGTTTAACAAGTCAAGTTCATTCCTGCTGGTTTTTACTTAGTTGGGTCTTAGCTAACTGAGTGAGGAAGATAAATCAAGCTACTTGCAGATTTTCCTAATGGTGCAAAGTTTGGCACCCTGAGGACTGTGGAAATGTCTATTGCTACACTTGTAAAGAAGAGAAGTGGAACAAGACTGTGGGTGGCTGGATCCATATGAGTGATTTATTATCCCCGAATCCACTTAGTCATTTCCGGATAAGCACTTAAGTGCCAAAGTTTATGGTCATTTTCAGTTTAAGAAGAGAACAAGGCACCTCTTAACATAGAAAACAGATAGTTTATTTTTGTTTTTGTTTTTGAGACCATAGGTATTTTCCCCCGAGTTTACCAGCAAATTGTAACATTTGAGTTTATACGTGTAAAAGTATCATTGAACTTCACCGAAATACATTAATTTCTGATTTTAAGAGGTCTACTTGCTTTTAGAAGGAAAAAAAAAAGAAAAAGGATGTTCTACTGTTAAACTTTATTTGAGGATCTGAGGTTTGAGATTAAATAATTTAAAAATGTAGAGCTCTTAGTTTTTAGCATTGGATTTGCCTTTCCTGTGGCTGTTTTTCTCTGTATTTTTAAAGAGCCACTTTGTAGATAGCTTAATTTTTCTTCAAATACAAATTAGAATCAATTTTCTGGGGGAAAATAATCAGTATACTCCTGTTCTCCACAACAAAGAAACTACATTTGTAGACATATTCTGGAAATTTAAATCCCTCAATGCTCTTTTGAGCAAGTCCAAGGAGATTTGGAGACTGACATTTTGTACTTTGCTATTCCCGAGAGGCATAAGTATGATCATCTTGACTGAGGTTTGAGCCAGTCCCTGCTGAATTAATATGCATTTTCGTTAACTAATCTTGAAACAACAGGAATAAAGTTTATCCAGGTCTTTTATACCTCAGAGAACAAAACAAATACTACAAATCTTCAGAGAGAAGGGATATACAAAAGGGCTTGAGGTGAATATTTCAAAGCAAATACTCTTTAAATGATGTGCAAATTATTTCAGCTCTTGAGCATGATTTATGAAAGGGATTAGCCTACTGCAATAAGAACCAAGTTTAAACTGTTGGGTTTCAAAGTCAGAGATGAGAAGTGGTTACAAGAAAAGGAAGAAGAAGGCTATAATAATTTAGAGGAGGGATTTGTTTTAGTTTTTTTTCCTTAACAGACTCACCTTAAATTGCCACCAGTTGTTCTTAACTGCAGTATAACATATGAATTTCTCCTCTAATTTTTTTTTTATAAAGTTAAGAGTGTAATAACTAAGAGATAATACTGGAATTTATATTTCAGCAATAAGGTCTCTACTTGCCATGTGAAGATCATAATTAGTTGTAATTAATATTTAAACAAATAAACTATTCATGCTGAAAATAAAAATTTCTGAGTCTATTGTCAGAAAACATTCTTTTTCCAATTCACAAGTCACATCTATAATAACAAAACATAATACATTCAAATATTCCAATATGCTCTTTAAGTAACAGCTAAAAACTTCCAAGACTTCTGAAAGTAATTGCTTTTGTTTAATTGTAAAAATTATCAAGTGAACTCACTTCTTATGATTCCATAATGACTTGCTTCCTGAAAGGTAAGGACATTTTAATGATCCCACTCACATATAATTAATTTTTAATGCTTCTTGACTAAAATTCTGGATTTTGTTCAATAAAAATGAAGTAAGCAAATATTCTATGGGTTGTTAGCCAAACTTTTCTGTGGAACCAGTTATGCGTAATTTAAAAATAAGGTTGGAACCTCAATAACAAACTCAGATATTAATTAAGACAAAAATGATTAAATATTCTTATGTAAGCTGTCCTGGAATAATAAACTTAAATAAGTGAAGTGAATTAATGCTCTATTAAATTTTTTTTCTTTATTAATTAAGGTATTACATATGTGTCCTTATCCTCCCATTGCCCCCTTCCCCCAGCTCATGCCCTCATCCCCCTGGTGTCTGTTCCACTGGTTAGGCTTATATGCATGCACACAAGTACTTTGGTTGATCTCTCTCCTTTACCCCCACCCTCCCCTACCTTCCCTCTGAGGTTTGAGCATCTGATGGATGCTTCTCTGACTTTAGATCTGTTTTTATTCCTAAATTTATGTTGTTCAGTATATTCCATAAGTGAGTGAGATCATGTGTTATTTATCTTTCTCTGACTGGCTTACTTCACTTAGCATAATACTCTCCAATTCCATCCATGCTGTGGCAAATGGTAAGAATTCCTTTTTTATTGCAGTATAGTATTCCATTGTGTAGATATACCACAGTTTTTAATCCACTCATCTGCTGATGGGCATGTAGGCTGTTTCCAAATATTAGCTATGATAAATTGTGCTGCTATAAACATAGGGCTACTAAATTTAAAGGAAATTCTTTTAATCTGTCTCGTTACTACCTAACAAATTTTTATGACTGGACATTTTCAGGCAAATTTTTGAGAAAGATTCTTACTTAGAAAATAATTATCATTTGCTCATTTCAATTTACATTTTTCAGAATATAGGTAACACTGAGAAAATTGTGCTCTATTTCAGAAATTTTTAGAAACACCTACTGCCAGCTCTTCCCAGTGAGTTGAATCTCTTCTTACTAATAGGATTAATCACAATGTAGTTTGAATATATGGTTTATTTTTATGATAACTAAATTGTGAGTCTAGTTTTGTTTTCTTCACAATTTTTCAAAGAACCTGACTAAAGTGCAGACTGATGGTCCCTTGGTCCTTGGTTGTTTGGGCAGACACAACAGGTAAGCGCATATATATATATATATATATATATATATATATATATATATATATCCTGAAATGCCAATGGGAAATGAGTTCAAGTACCCAAGAACAATTAAAAGTAAAAGACTATTATTTTGCATTTGTAGAAGTAACATGAAGAAGGCTATACAGTATATGAGATTATATGTTCCCAGAAAAGTCAAATGGAATATAAAGAGTAAATAGCATTTCTCATGGACTTTTGACATTAGAACACCCAGGGAATTCATGGATTTCTTCTGAGAACTTGTTTGGAGCTTTGTTTTTTTGGTTTTGGTTGAAGGCAGTTTATTCTTGGTTTAGTTTTCACTATTATTATTATTGTTTGGCTAGAGCTGTTTTTTGACATGGATAGTTCAGACGTCATGGTGTGGTACAAGTAAAAGTTTCAAAAGAACTATAAATTTTGATTCTGTCTCAGTCTGTGATCCTGGGTTGGAGATTAAAAACTTTTCACCATCAAGTCCTGGCCAATGTTGGTTGAGCATTGTCCAATGCATCAAAAGGTCAAGGTGGTGGGTTTGGTTCCCACTTAGAGTGAGTATGGGAGGCAATCAGTTGATGTTTCTCTTTCACATAAAAAGCATACCTAAAAATATTCACAATCAAAACATTGTCATGGGATGGCCAATAGAATTTTAACCATATACAGGGTTATTTTATACAAAGGCATACTACATTTCTACCTAAGTAGGTCTTGTTAAATTCTCAAAGAACATTTTGGTTCTGGAGTTCCCAAAACCTATTTAGAGAAATTATTTTTGTCATATGATGGTATGCGTCTCAGACTTTAATGTGCATATTAATCATTTGTTAAATTGAAGATTCTGGCCCAGAGGTTGTGGCTCAATGGTTGAGTATTGACACATGAACCAAAAGGTCACTGGTTCTATTTCTGGTCAGGACATATGTCTGGGATTGCAGGCTTAATTCCTAGTAATGGACATGCAGGGCATAGCTGATTGATGTTTTTCTTTGTCTCTATGCTTCATTCTTCCTCTCTCTCTCTCTCAAAATCAATAAAAATATTTTTTAAAATGAAAATTCTGTTCAGTAGGTTTTTGATGGTGCATGAGATTCTTTATTTCCTAATAAGCCCCTTGGTAAATACTGTTGGTCCACACTTTGATTAGCAAAAATCTAGTAGGATTCTGAAATAATGAGACACAATATGCAAATTATGCCAAAAGGCTAGGCATCCTGATATTTTTCCCCAAACCACGGAAACAATTGGTATTTTGGAATTGTCACAAATTCTTCCAATACATGTTAAGAAAACCTATCAATATCCTATCAGACAGAAATCTCCTTCTCCATTTCCACTGCCTACTTTCAGCCTGCATTATGTTACTTGGTCCACTGTGACAGTTTCCTAATTTATCCCCCTACCTCCAATCCTTCATTCTTTTCTGCAGTCTCTTGGACATTCTCCACATTTACACCAAGCTACTCTCGATATCAGATCTGTTAGTGTCTCGTGCTGCATAAAAGTTATCTATCACTAGGCTCCCATTACTTAGAGAGTCAAAATTTCTTAGCATTCCATGAAAGACTTTTATGTAAGGTTCTCTGTTCATTTCCAAGGTGAACTCTAATTGTTTCTCTAATGTTTGTGCAGTCTAGGTTCGCCAATCAATTGCTCTTCTCCAAACATTTTATGCTAATACCTATCCATTGTTCTCTGCCATTCCTTTCTTTTCAATCTGAAAATCTCTCCGTTTCACTTCAGCATTTAAACTCCAGATATCTTTTATCTCCTTGTGTTGGCTGCCTTCCCTGGCTCTCTCTCCCCAAGTCCCACCTGTATAGTATTTAAAGGGGTAACTTTTCAACATTATTACCTACACTCAAATCCTATCTCAGGGACTGCCTCAGAGGAACCCAACCTAAAACACCCATCAACAGGTCTCACATTTCAACCTTTCCTTCATTGCTCACACATAAATTTCATAATTGGCTTTCTCTCTTAGTCTCTTTCATTTAGTAACTTATTTATTCTCTTATTCAGACATTTACTATTGAACATCACTATGTTTAAGATTCTGATCTAGGTAATGGGGGTGAGGAGGAGTAATTATCCAAAGGTCATAGTTATGCTGTTCAGACATTTATAGTCTCATGGAATAGAGAGATCCTGGATTCAGCAATGATTGATGCCTTGGTCAGCCAGGATCACTTCTCCCAGATATCAAAATCCCTTCATTCAGACATAGCAGACATGGTGGGCATCCAGGCATGCCGGCCTGTCAACAGAGTGTGCTTTGGTGAGGCCAGATTTTCAATATCTTTCAGTTCACTCCTTATAACTGTCCCTATATTTATGTGGTGTTGATATTTTTAATTCAGTTTAAAAAGCCATATCTCATCAACAGATGTTCAATTCTAATATATAAGAATATATATGTGTACCTACATATATAAAATTAAATAAAGCCTTTCCTTATTTTTAAGTGAATTACATAACTAAAAATTCTACGAGTGATTTTACAATTTTACACAAAAATAGAAAAAGCATCAGACACATTGAAGTTTCATCTTTAGAGATTGTAATAAAAAGGCTCACACTCAGGAATGGCAAGACTGAGCACTTATTCTCCCTAACACTAAAATACCTTAAAGAAACTAAAGGTAGTCCCCTAAGTCAATAGAATAATAAAGACATTCTTTAATATTTTTGGTAAATTATACATTTGTTTAATCTGATTCTGCCAATTGTTTAAATAATTGGCAAAGTGCATTCTTGCTATATTTCTAAAGAGAGAAACTGATGGATTTATACCAGTAGTAGACAAACAAAAGCCAGGGCTATTTTGCTCACACTATACCATTTGGAAATCATTATATATAATGTTTATATTGCAATATAAATATACAAAGTTCTTAAATATATGTTAGATCTAAGATATATGTTATTCTTAGAACTAATATCTGTATTATCTTCTTAGAGATAAATATAAATTTATCTTATTTTTATAATATTTACATAATAGTACTCATATTTATCTTTAAGTCAGTTTCTGAAAACATAACAAACTGGTCCAAATCTTATAGCCAGTATTTCCTGGAGGTAAGAATTAAACTCAATTTTTTTGACTCTTAAGCCCATATTTCTGACACAGTACAACAGAACCTTTTGAAGAAAGTGCATACATTTTTAAAATATTATGTTAAACTAGATTTTTATAAATAACTTCAAAATTATTCTCAGAGCCTTCTAAAATTGATCAAAACTAATATTTTCCTTTTTTATTGCATATTACAAAGGTTCTCCTTTTTTTTTTTTTTTTTTTTTTTTTTTTTTTTTTTTTTTTTTTACCTCTAATAGAGGTAAAATTCTGAGAGGCCATGGAAGGACCTCAAGAGTAAGTATGAATAAGAATAATTCTCTCAAACAAAATAGGAGATTAGAATTCATGACAGAAATATTTCCCTAGTATAAAATATATTGAGAAGGCATTAACTTTAAGCAAAGGGACTACTAGGATTTTCCATTTTCCCTCCCCCAAGATCTTAGTCATTTAAATAAACCACCTACTTGTACATGATTCTTGTAGGCACAGTATGAGACCTGCATAAAGTATACCATTGCTTTAATATTTACAGTCATAAGTAATCAAGAGAGAGGTATAAATAATGACCTTAAAATAGAAAACTAGTTCAAGTAGTCAGAAAAAGTAAACCATCTATTATTGTTTTTCAAATAATTATCAGAAATTCCATCTTCATTTTAACACCGAATGAAAAGTACATTATAATGGTCACTTGAATAGCCTCATTCATTCATTTACTGCTTTAACATTGCACATTTCTGACCCTTGAACCACACAGGGGTTAGGGATGTTGACTCCCCTAGTAAAAATCCATGAATACCTCTGACTCCCAAAAAACTTAACTACAAATAGCCTACTGTTGACCATAAATAGCCAATCAACACATATTTTGTGTATTATATGAATTATATACTTCATTCTTCAATATAAGTAAGCTAAAGGGAAAAAGATATTATTGAGAAAGTATGAAGAGAGACAGACTTTATTTTTCAAATATGATCTCATAGATTATATGTTTACAATAAATATTTTTTCTAAGCATACCATTAGACCTATTTGAACACCCAAATAAAGGCATTAAAAAGCAAATTACTTTCTCTTAGAATTTTGAAGAACAGAAGCATTTTTCCTATACTTCAGAAACAAAAGGAATACACCAAACAAATCCTGTATACATTAAGATGTGATCATTGCATTCAAAGGAATGTTTTTTTCTCTACACAGGGATTCACTGTCAGAATGCCTCAGACCTCATGTTTAACTAAAATACTTTAAACTTGATATGACAAGAGTGAACAGATATTATATGCCTAATTTTACAAGGAAATGTTAATATATGCCTATTCTAGAGTCATAGGATAAACAGAGGAAAACTTTCAGAGGAGATCAAAGAGCATTTTTTCCCTATTGTTTACAGTCACAGTAGTGTATTAGTGCTAACAAAATATTGCTTGAGAGTTAAAGCAAAGAGCCCTCTGGTTTTGGCCTGTTATTGAAATAAAAATGCCATTTGACCTAATGAAATGAGAAATTGATTAAATGCAGCTCATCTAAGGGTAAATATGGTCACCAAGTTACCGCCAGGGTCAGGAGGAGATGGGGTGATCTAGTGTTTGAGTGCTGATGGGGTTAGATAGACTCTCAGAGTGGTTGAGGCTACAAGATACATGACAATGGACACCCACAGGTCAGAAGGCAAGATCATCCCCTTGGATGGGAAAGAAGAGATTAATCAGAACATTCTTTGCTCAGCTGATAACAAAGACTTATCCAATGATTCATGGAAAACTGAATGTTTTAAAGAAGCTCCAATATCTGAGTCCCAGGAAAGTCGGGATTGCTGCTAACTGGGGAACACATTTCAGAGCAATTGCTGTGGTCACACACAACATCAGTGAAGTCCAGGACCTTCATAAATGACATTGTTTTGACAAAGTAATTCAGACACCTGATTATCAAGTGTGTGTCTAATCTTTACTAATTTTTTTTCTCAGCTTTAGCAACATGGATTTTTATTTAGAACTTGACATTTTTCCTCACAAACTGAAATATTTTGAAATATAAACTTCCCTTAACTTGGGGAACACAATATAGAAGAGAACAGATCCTCACTGTTCCTTAGATATTTGTCTGTCTTATAACTATAGTAAAACAATGTTATTTATTGCTACACTTCAGTGCAGTCATTTATTTTTCTCTGGGGGTTATTTTATGAAACTGGTGCCAGGGTGGCAATATTAATTCTTTTTAAAAATGTGATCATTGACCATCCTACTCAAATCGGAAACTTTTGTCCCTTTGACAACACAATAACCATAATTTCTACAAAAAAATATTAGCTTTTTGTCTTTTCCAGGTAAAAGTTATTCTATTTCTTCAGCACTAGATTTAGTTTATTTCTGCAAGTTTAATATTGTCTTTATTTTCTTGACAGATGGCTTATTCATCTTATTATTTTCATGCACTGGCAAGATTAGTCTGTTTTAAATAAAATAATAAGATGAAACTTTAAAATCTGTTTTTATGTGAGTCTCCAGAACAGGCTTCAGAATGTGTTTAAAACAATTGATAATTACATATTTATCCAAGACACTCATATGACTTTTCTATTTGGAAAATAATGAACATCTTATACATTTTCTTAATTACATACCGGGGGTCATCTTATACGCCGGAAAATACGGTAGTTACCATAAAGGTCTCAAGAATAAATATATTGGCTTTTGGGGGGAAAGCAGGAGAACAATAAGTCTTCAATGTTTTGTATTTAAAGAGGTAAATGTGACTCATATTCAGAAAATTTTATCTTTTCTTAAAATATTGAAACCACAACTAGAAAATATGTATATTCTCCTATTGAGTTATGAACATGAGTAATGCTGTGTGTGTGTGTGTGTGTGTGTGTGTGTACATGTGCGCATGTGTATGTGGACTCCAGTTTTTAATTTGTGAAACTTTTCCAAACATACTGAATACAATAACATCATGACCATTTATATAGATGCCACCTAGATTCATCAAATGTTAACATTTAGGACAATGCCAGATTTAATCTGTCATTACACACATTTCTTACAAGAAACATCTGCCCTTGCTGAGGATTCACTTCCCACCCATGATGCCTAAACTTCCTCTCAAGTCCTTTCTCTCCTTATCCACTTTTTCTTCTGGCTTGGAGACTCAGCATCTCCTCACTGCCACCATTGGAGATTTTTAGGGTTCTGGATCCTCGTAGCCAAAGCCAATCTGAGAACCTTAATTGCTTTGGTGGCACTGATGCAGGAGTAGAGGAGGAAGAAAAGAAAATCAGATGGAAAGCAATGCTACTGAGAGGGCTTAGCTCCTATGGTCAGCGGTGCAACAAACTCAGCAGGAGCTGTTCCCCAGAAACAACATTCTAAATGATTGCACAAGGTTCAAGTGTGCTTTTGTGGCTTGTATATGGTTTCTTTCTGAAAATATGTAGAGGTTTGAGCAACCAGTTTATAATTGGATTCTGAGAGCATAGTCTACTTGGAGTTAAAGATGACCAGCATTATCATTATTTAGACTAGTACAAAAATTAACCGCTTTCTCAAGCAAACTTATTTTCACGTGGCATGACCATAATTTCTTTGCAGGCGCATTTTCAAACAAAGATATCATTAAAGGTTCACAAGCATTTTTATTTTCTACATTGTATAAATATTTCAAAAATTTAAAAAATATATATTTTATTGATTTTTTACAGAGATAGCCAGAAACATCGATGAGAGAAAAACATCGACCAGCTGCCTCCTGCACACGCCCCACTGGGGATGTGCCCGCAACCAATGTACATGCCCTTGACTGGAATCGAACCTGGGACCCTTCAGTCCGCAGACCGACACTCTATCCACTGAGCCAAACCGGTTTCGGCTCAAACATTTTTTTTCCCCATTTCTATCTTTACTATGTAGTCGAGTAGATATACCCTGAATACACACATTACTAAGGAGTTATCTATCCAAATGGAAATCCATATCTAAATACTTTTAGAATTTCACCCAGAAGACATTTATTTTTTTAAGATAATGTAATAAAAAGGCAGATAAGAGAAAACTCATTTTCTTTCAGTTCTCTTGACTTTTGATGTTATTCTTTTAACTCATATTCATTTGTGATGCTTATTTACAATGCTAAAATTGTTGATTTTATATAAAATTAATCTTTACAGTTTAGAAATTAGCATGAGCTATATTACTCCTAAAATGTAAAGTAATACAGATTTTTAAAAAATAAATGAAAGCACATATGAGTGAAATAAAAGAAAATCTGTTGTGCATCTTCAGGTATAGCTATTAATGAAAATGAACAAACTACAGCTATGTGTGAAGAAACAGTGAAATGGCTAGATGCTGAATTTTTCCCACCAACTGGAACTTCTTAAATGACATGCCCTTCTGGGTATAAAAGAATCAAGAGTATCTATTGGCTCCCTTCTATTTCCTGGTGTGCTGCTCCCAAGAATGCCCTGGCTGCCATTTTCACCTGGGGAGTCGCCAGGGGAAAGACCAGCTGCTCATATTTAGATTTTTGCAGCTATGGCTCCCATTTCCAGTCCTGGCTCCTTTCCCCTATTTTCTCTACACTCAGGGAGAGGATGTCAAGTATATATGCCCTGCTCCAATCTTCCATCAGGCACCACCCTTGGCTCATGCCCTATTTTGGTGCCATCTGCTTGGGGACATAGAGGATAATAATAAGAGCTTTTACTTATTGAGTGCCTGCTGTGAGCTAAGTATTTACATATCTAATTTCAAATTCTCACATGATCCTGCAAGGACAGCATTAAACCCATTTTTATAGATCTAGGCAGAGAAGCCCAGAAAAGTTATGAAAACTCTCCAAGGTTATCTGATGCAGGCTTTATATCTGAGACTTCCTCTTTGCCATCAGTGGAAGACTTGGAAAAATATGCTAGCATTTTCTTTGATCGACTCTCCACTTTCCATAACAGCCATCCCTGGAGAGCTGCTCTCCCACTCTTATCCCATGCTGGTGTCTTGAATTTCCCACAGTGATTTGGCCCTTACATTGAATTTTCCGGCTTCTTGTCTGTTAGACTCAACTGATATCTTAAAATATGTGATATTACTTAATAGTGTTGGCAGGTTAGAATCATATTTTAAAAAAGAAAGTATATTTAAGCACTTAACTTTCTGAATTCACTCATTGAGAGTGCCTATTTTTTCCCATGTTCTACAGGGAAACTGGACAATTAAATGACCACCTGTTAGCTGCTAATGATGCTCACATGCCTTTAAGAAAGTAATTCTGGCTTTATCTGTCTACAATCTTGGCAACAAAACTCGTGGGAACATCAAGGGCACAGGAAGCCAAAGGAAGCAAACTGACAATAAAGTTTGTGCTTAGACTACTAATAAGGAACGAGATAGTGTGAATCTCTAATTCTACATAATTATTTAATCTCAAAAGGGTGACATAAAACAGAATGCATGTTTTAAAAACCTAAGTTTGGATGTTCAAATCTAGGACTGAGATCAGAGGAGTTTCACACAGCATATTTCCTACTTGAAAAAAAATCATACAAAAAAAACATTAATATAAAACATGCTAATCGGTATTTCAAATGCATAGTCTGATTTGATACTGTGTGGGTGGGTCAATCGTTATGCCTTTCAAATGAAAATGAATACATAAATACTGAATAAACTTAATTCAAAGTAATAGGTGGCTATTAACCTTATCCTATGTTGCAAGAAATAGGCTAACCCTAACGAAGACTTACAACTATAAATATTCACCAAAACAAAGAAAAGGAGAATTTTCTAAAATTAGGACTAGCATTCAATAGTAAATGACCCTTTTATTTTAATAGTAAAATCAAAGTCCAAAAAAAAATCTGGTTTTAATTCTTTTGCTAATATGTTTTTTGGTCCCTGTTTAAGTTTACTGATTTCTATGGATCCCATTTTAATATACTATTTCCATTACATTAAAGGTTGATAAACTAAGTTTATCTCTTATTTATTCTCTTCAATATAGTGTAATGGTTAAAATCATAGCCTCTAATATCAGATTGCTTCACTTTGAAAATTATCAACATAACTTGTTTTTTGTATAAATTGTCTTAATTCTCTGTGACTCAGTTTCCTAATCTATAAAATAGGATTAATAATAGTACCTACTTCTTTGGGTTAATGAGTTAATTAAGTCGGTATAACACCATACTTAGAACAATGCTTGATGAACACTAAATGCTCAATATGTCCTAGCTATCATGATTTTTAGACTGCAAAGGAAATGATGAATTGAAGGTCATTATACAATTAGGTTCATTTTGAATTGAATGGAGTAAATCATATGTGTCTCTTGCCAAATAAACACATAAACGTCTCTCTCAATTAAAAATAAATTCTAAAGAGGAATAGGTGGTATTCTGTCTGTAGAAAATCCAACCTCCCCTCCCCCCGCCAGTATCATCTTAAAACATTTAACGTGACTATTAGTGAACAAAGAATCCAGTTGTCTCAATGTTTCTCAAACACAATTTTACAGATCTTCATTTCCCCCCCAGAGCTCCAAGCTTTAGAAATATGTCAAGGTTTTCAATAAAGCAACAATTATATCTGAGATTACAGATCTACTGATAATATCCTCATATATTTCTTAAATACCTTCAAAATGGTTATATAATCCTAGCTAATAAAGAGGAAATATGCTAATTGACTGTCATTCCCTCAAAGATGGTGATGCCCATAGTCTCAAGATGGCAGCACCCAGTCCCCTCAGCCCCACCACCGGGACAGCAGGTGCACAGCACAGCCGGGCCTATTTCCATGCGTGATGGAGTTTCCCAGTCCCCTTAGCTCCTCAGCCACCCAAGGCTGACCGAAGGTGCAGACAAGCCTCAGATGGTGGCTTCCCAGCCGCCCAGGGCAGCCCGAGGCTCAGGTAACCAGGGCCAGCCAAGGCAGCAGAGGTGTGATGGGGGCATCGCCTTCCCCTTATCTCCAGGTCACCTCCCACCCCAGATGGCTCCTGGACTGTGAGAGAGGGCTGGCCAGATTGAGGGATACCCTCCTCCACCTCCAGTGCATGAATCTTCCTGCACCAGGCCTCTAGTTAACATTATATACTCAAAATTTAATTTTAATTATAAAATATTACCTTACTTATGATCCCATATGAAGTAAAATGAGATGGTTACCAGAAGTTAAAAGGAAATGTTCAAATAAGATAACTCCAAACTGTACGATTATATAGAAAAATATTTTTAAATTGAATTGCTAACTCTTTACTAATGCACACAAATATATATATATATATATATATATATATATATATATATATATATATATATATATAATATCTAGATGTTGTTAGCATCCCTTCTCTATTACTGAATTCTCCCTAAATTCCAAAGGTTGGGATGTAACTACACGGCACTTTGGTAAAAAGAAATGGCAGAAAAACGGTGTATCAGAAGACTGAGGTGGCTCAGTGGATGATCCAGGGGAGGTACTCTAGTTTTTGAGACTTCGAGAAATTGGTTTTCTCTGATTCCAAAGATATCTGCTTCTTCTTTTAGAAGACTGTGATTCAAATCAACTCTATGAGGTAAGTGTACCTGAAACCTTTCAAAAACCCCTTTCACTGAGGAAGAAGCAGGTTGGGAAAATTTAAGAGATGTACTGGAGATCAGGATATAAGTGGTGAGATTGGTCCTTTTAATTCCAGATTCATTTCTTTTAGAATATTAGAAGTACATGTGACCTTAGAGAACATCTACTTCACATCCTATATTTATAAATCTTTTATAGTGGCTTGAAATTGTAGGAAGTTTCAGTTACTTAATTTCAGTTAGACCAACTGTGGTGGTTGCTCATACAGCTTTTACTGGATGGAAATCAAATGGCACACCAAGGTTTGAAGATGCTTGACATTTCTCACTTTTAAGGTCAATCACCAATCTGAACACAATGGCTGTTTCTCAGAGATTCAGGTATTGGTGTAAGTGGAGATCATGACCTTGGAACAATTATTTTCTGAAAAGGCATTACCAACAATGATATGAGCAAAATGCGCAGACTGCCCTCCAGTGCATGGATCCCTGGCTTGGAAATGGCCACGCATATGTCATGAGTAGTATGAGTTTGGCTCAAATGTCATTTTAATGCATTTATATTTCATAGGCATTGCATTTTGACTAAGTTAACATGAGCAAGTTAGAAAAATACTTACTTAAAGATTTTCTGTGCTCTGGTTTCTGTTCTTTTATATCATTATCGTAATGACTTAGCAATTCAGTACTGGAGGATCTCTGGATTTTGAATAATTCCAGGCTTCTTGATGGAGTGCTTGGATCCTTTGGCTAGAAACACCACACAATTAGCCAGAACAAATTTAAAAGACAGTAAGAATTAAAAAATAATTGGGGGATCTATTTTGATGTGAAAATTTAAAAGGACATTAAAAAAAAGATAATTATTTTTTGGATGGAGCCCTCTAGAACCAAGCTTGACATTCAAATCTATAGCAGTTATACATATTTTGCTTACTAAATCCTGTGCATTACCCTAAGCACTCCACTTGCCTTAACTCAGTTATTCATAATACCAATCCTATGAGGTAGGTATTCTGATTATTATTTCAGACAAGAAAACTGAAGCCAAAAGAGATAAGTAATTTATCCAAGGCCACACAGCTAGTAAATGATCGAACCAAAATTCAAACTCATGCAGTATGACTCCTGACAAATTTTGTGTATGTACGTGGGTGCTTGTGCATGAGTGTACATATGTGTATGTGTGTGTGTGGGGGGGGCACAAGCACTCACACCTGCTTGGAAAAGAACATATATTAGATATGGGGAAAAGTCATTTTATTAATTTATGTTTTAAAATTTTAGTCCGAAATCAAAATCATATAATGGGAGACAGACTAACAAGGAAAAATACACCCAGAAAATGTATTTTCCTCTTGTATAACTTATTAAAAGCTCTCAAAAATATTTCTTCCTCAAGATTTTGCAAATATTAGTGTCCTAAAATTAGATGTTTAGAATTAGTATAAGATGAGTAGTTTAAATGATTTGACTCTCGTTTATTTTTATTTTTAAAATATATTTCTTGATTTCAGAGAGGAAGGGAGAAAGAAAGGGAGATAGAAACATCAATGATGAGAGAGAATCACCGATCGACTGCATCCTGCACATCCCCTACTGGAGATTGAGCCTGCAATCCAGGCATGTGCCTTTGGAGGGAATCAAACCTATTATAGAACCCTTCAATCTGCAGGCTAACATTCTATCCATTGAGCCAAGCCAGCTAGGGCTGATTTAACTCTTTTAAAAACATACTCTGAATGTGTGATTTAGGGTAATTTAATGAAGTTCTAGAAATGTAATTTTCATAAGAAGAACAATCTAGCTTAATTGGAAGAACAATGAAAATCAGTACAAAGGATTATTATTTACTGGTGTTAGAATAGTGATATGGGCATACATACATTAATATTTATTTTCAAGAATATGCATTACAGACTGCATTAATTGAAAATGTGAAAATTCAGTAGTTATTAAGCACTTGTGTGCTTTTGACAGTCTCTAGTAGATGAATGTCCATGTTATTTCATTAAAAATATACGAATGCCCTGCATTTTTGAAATAATGAAATTCAGTGACATTTATATCCACAAATCCTGTTTGCTGAAACGTTTTTAGTGGACTCTGTTTACACTTAAAATAACTTAATATCTTTCAATCCATAGGATCCACTTAAATAAGTATGTGTTACATACCTACACGTTAAGATTTAAATGACTATGTTTTAATTAATAAAGGTAACAGCCAAAACAAATACATACCAATCTGTCAATTGCATTTTTGATAGCGTGGAACCAATCCAATATGATGAAGTCAATATCTGACTGTAGAAGGAACTCAGTTCCTGATGCTGTTGTGATCTGAAAAAAGAAAAAATAATTGACAGGTAAGTAATTCAGATAAAATAGATCTCTTACAGTTTAAAAATATACATCCTTTTATTAAACAAAACACACACACTTCAATACACTGAAATATTTTCTTGTATTCCAGTAATTGTCTTTCTGGGAACTGGGAGACTAGTATCATTTTGAATTGCTCACTACAAACTGTTTTTTTTTCATGTCATAACAAATACATTATTGTTTTCATAATAGAACGATTAACTCAGAGTAGATCGAAAGCTGAATTACTCCAACTCAAGGAGAAGCAAGCCAGGAAGTTCAGAATAATGCAGACAGTATCCACTTAAGGCAGAGCCTCAGAAAATATGTAGCCGGGTGTGTCAGAATTCATTCTGCACTTTTGGCTCTTTCCTGTTTGTCTTTTTAAAATCTAATAGTATCACTATATTTGATTTCCTTTTATGGAGGGCTCTAAAACAGATTATTTACCAAAGAGACTAAATGCAGACTTTTCTAAAAGGTCATTCAGATGAATAACATTTGGATATTTCTACTTTCCTATCATCAAGATCTATCAGAAATTAATAAAGGACCCATTTCCCCACCACAGGAGTGTATTAGAATAAGTTTATTTACATACTTGAACCTCTCATGGAGAGTATTTATCAAATGAACATTCCCATCCCAGACTCTCTGGGCTGTTAAATAGCTGGCAATATTTAGCAGGTAACTACGAGTTTTTCATTTCAGCGAATCCTTTTCTCCCCAGAATGGGGAGAGAGGATGGGACCCTCTAGGAACAGAGCAATGCTCTTGATTTCACACATAAAGGGCTACTTAGAGAAGAATTGGATTAGAGTGGCTGTGGGCACGCTTTCTGCATTAGGCCATCAATCTGAACTGTGCAGATTTTCCCTTTGTTTTATTGACTTTTTGTTTCAACAGGAAGATGAACATTTCCCGGCTGCTGTCACACATCAAGCGAGGCTTCAGAGGTTTAGAGGACTGACATTTCAACATCCTGAATCAGGAGCTAGTCACCTCTCCTCAGCCCGACTCGCTCTAAATAGGAGGTGAACACGGCAATGTGGCACAGGTTCAGGAAATCACAAATCATGCTTCAGGCTGTCTCCATAATTCTATCATTAAAGTGACAATTATTACCCAGAATAGCTCACTCTGAAGGTTTCAGTGATTCTTATGGCAGCATTTAATAACAATGGTCCCAGAGTGTTAAAGTAATCTTTGATTACACACATCCATAAATATTCATTTGTCATTTATTTTTAGAAAAACTATATAGAGATGCAACATCACTCAGGACTGCAATGCATCTATTCTTAAGGAAGATGGATTCTAACATTTCACCACTGTAAAGGAGAGGGGAACTACCCAGACTATATGCAATCATGAAAAATCAAAGTTTAGAAAATAAGAGTAAATTAATTACCCACACTAACCTGTGACAGATCACCAGGACCAAGCACTCCTTTTATTTTTTAAAGTAAAATTGCATCTAAGATTTGGGATGGCTCAAAAAAACAAAACAAAACAAAACAAAACAAAACAAACCCCAAACGGTCTTATGGGTTTTTTTCTTATTGTTGTTTTTTTAAACATATTTTTATTGATTTCAGAGAGGAAGGGTGAGGGAGAGAGAAATTAGAAACATCAATGATGAGCATCATTGATCTGCTACCTCCTGCACACCCCACAGTGGGGATCAAGCCTGCAATTTGGGCATGCACCCTGACCGGGAATAGAATCGTGACCTCCTGGTTCATAGGTTGATGCTCAACCACTCAGCACCGCTGGCCAGGCTAGTCTTGTTTTATATATCTAGTAAAACACAGTTAAGCTAATGTTTACCTAATTATCTAAATACCTTTGCAATGTTCTTAACTTACATACAATCTCAAATATTTACTTTATAAAATATTTCTACAGAAATAGTAATCTAAAAATATAAGATCACTTCTAACTAACCCAAGAAAACTAGTAGTGTCCTTGGCCTCTACCTACATTCTAATCTACATGTAAAATATTTTGATTATGAATGTGTTATATCATATCACAATTTGTTAGCACACAAAAAGAAAAATACATTAGCCCAAACAATCTACTACAACATGTTTCCCTGCCATTATAAATAAACCATTACTGAAATTGTAAAAAGGAATATAATTAGATTTCCTGTAACCTGAAGGTTTCGGAAAGGGCCAGTATAGTTCAGTTTCCAGGCTAGTAAGTTCAAACAGTGATAAAATACAGTATAAGTGCTAAGCAGTGCATTTGCATTTTTGGTGCATTCTATATAATGGAAAGGTGGTATTTTACTTCTAAAACAACCACAAGCAAAAACGACTTTTAAAAGTTTCTTTGTCCTAACATTTTACTGCATTAATCATACATAATCATTGATTTATGAATTCATTTTGGGAAGCTAGATCAGAACTATATGAATGCAATTTCTTTAAAACATACTGTCAGAAAGATACAGTTCACTTCCTTGCCACCGTCTTCCCACTGATCTTTTGAGTTACTAGACAGTCTGGAGAAGTCTGCTACTGCTCTCTACAGTTTAAAAGCATCCACTTCTTAATTACAGTCAGTAATTGACTTTGTTCTGTTCCATCCCAGTCACTCACAGGAAAGCAGTTTCAAAGTCCTTGACTGGCAAAACCCACTTAATTCAGGTTCTCCATCCACTTTTTTACATTACCTCTTTAAGTTTTGTGCTAAATGGTTTTCTGAATCATATTAGCACTTTGAACAATCACATTTTCAGCACTCTTGGGGGAAAAAAGGCACCACTAAAGAATGTTAGTTTTGACTGCATCTTTTAATTGAACAACCCCTGATGACAATCAAAGTCATGTAGAATGAATAACAGACTTAAACTATTTGATATTAAGCCATACTAATGTATTCTTTTAATAACATGTTTTGCTTAAGTGACAGATCCTGGGGTGAAGTGGATAAAGACTTTACAGGAAATATAAGTTTAGGCAAGAGCTACTGGTTTCCATTTTGCTTGGAAGCCTTTAGACAAATATCTCTTGAAACCCTTTTTCTTCATCAAGTCCAATTTGGAAGGAATATATCTTGGACCAAAGCAATCTTAATGAAATATGCTAGTTGTAAAAATAGATATCTTCAAATACCTGTCTGGGGAAATTTGCCCCAAACATTTTCACACTGAAAGAATGATCCATCTGAATTCTTGCTCATTACAAATGTATGCCTAGAAAATTACACAAGCATGTTCACTGGACAAGTGTCTAACAAACACATTTCTTAAGCCTTTTTGGTATTAATTCAACAATAGTTTTCCCTAGTGCTAAGGAACTTGGTCTGTGTCCTGGTTTGGTTCTCTGAAGATGGAAGAGGGATAACCCACCTCCATCTGCACTAAGAGGAGATGAGAAAAATTAGTTTTATAGCCTTTGTTAACAAATGTAATATTATTGTATTAATTGAAAATGCTTTAAAGGAGTTTTAACAAGTAACAGTTATGTTTATTGAAGTGTTTCCCTTTTCTATATTTTCATTTAACTGTAAACCTTGCCAATATGGTTCTGGAAATTAGTCTTTCCTATGTTAGATTTTCTTTTCCTCACCTGATAATCCCCTTTCATTTATTTTAGTGAGAGAGGAGAGGAGAGGGGGAGAGAAAGAGAAACATTGTCTCCTGTATACTTTGTGCCCTGACTGGGAATCGAACCCATGACCATTCAGTATAAGGAACCATGTTCCAATTAAGTGAGCCAACTGGCCAGGTCTCATATGTTATATTTTAATTTAAATAAGAAAGTGATATGTAGAATGGTATTTATGCTATAAATTTTTTTAAAATATCTATTTTACTGATTTTTTACAGAGAGGAAGAGAGGGATAGAGAGTTAGAAACACTGATGAGAGAGAATCATCAATCAGCTGCCTCTTGCACACCCCCTCCTGGGGATGTGCCTGCAACCAATTACATGCCCTTGACCGGAATCAAACCTGGGGCCTTCAGTCCACAGGCTGACGCTCTATCCACTCAGCAAAACCAGTTTCGGCTGCTATAAAATTTTTAATACTGTGCTTTAGTAGAATAGAACAAAACTTTTCTAGAACTTCAGATTTTTTTCTGACTATAAGAATAATTGAATTTATTGTTTAGAATTGGAAAAATAAAAAAAATAAAAAACAAATTAAACCTATTCATAGATTCGTAGACATTTTAATTAAGTTATGACAATCTTTTATAAATAATAATCAAACAAATTTTATAATGATCAATGGACAACTTTATGCTATAGACAGATATCAGTAAAATATATTTTGTGGTTAAATATTGTTGGCTATTTCTGTTCCAGTTGGCCTCAAATGTATATTGAGAGACTATCAGAGATCAGGAGATAATGAATAATATGTGTTCCCCTTTTTCATAGTAGCATTCTTCCTATTGTAGAATCAATCCCACAAATAATTATTTGTTTAGGAGACTGTGAGGTTATGTTTCTGACCAAAAATTGTCCTCTCAAGGAAAACTAAGTAAACATCCACTAAATGTAAGGCATATTGCTAGAAGCTAGGAATACACAGCCCCCACCCTCAAGAGCTCACAATCTGTTTGGGTAAATAGGACATATGTATAAATAACAAAAGATAAACACCAACAAAAAATGGCCTATACAAAAGTCCCAATGAGAGTGGCACAGACAAGACTCATGTCAAGATTTCAGAGGATGGAGTAATTACTGAAGACACATTTACATCATGGAATTATGCATAAACTGTTGGTCATGATATGTTATTTGTTAAGGTTGATTGTATCGGAACTTTTGTATATTAAAAATATGAATTCTGCCACTTGGTATGCAAAGTGATATCAGCTTTAATGATCTCAAAGCACATAATAAACATCCTTCAAATGCAGTTTCCTTCCACTATCATAAAGTAATTTTGCAAATGAAGAAAATTAAGCAAATGAGAATGCCATTCTATCAAATTGGCATCATTTTAAATGATAGAATTAAGAGATTACAAAGATCTTGATTTCTAGTTCACTAGTCCTCATCAAACAGTCATATACACTCAAGGACTCGCTGCATATGGAGAAAGGACCATGAGCTTTCAGCCTACTTGTGAAATTTGGAATACAAACCTTAGGAAAAAAAGTTGCTTGTTTCTTTATTGTTATACTAAAAATAGAACACTTTTAAAAGATCACCCAACAGCCTTACTCATTTATTTTTCCCTTTAATTTTCTCAAAAATTACCGCTATGCTGCAATGAAAAAAATGTATCTAAAACTAAATTGAAGCATCCCCAAAACTCCTTAAGATCTTATTAGAAAGGACCAAAAAAAAAACCTCACATTTGAACCAAATAACTTTCAAAATTTGCTTAGGGTCAATCTTTGACTATAAACCTAAGGAGAGTTTATTCCACTTTAATAAAGCTAAAACTATGTATAGGAAATGTGTAATAATATATGGCAGATATTGAAAGAACCCTAAAATATGTTCAATGATGTAGCTACAGTGATTTTACAAATAAGTGGATTACTAATTTAAAAGGAATATAATTTAACTACTATTATTTTTGGAGACACTTTGGACTTCATAATAAAATCATTATATTTGAATTACGAATATAAAAAGTAATGTAAAAATATACTAAGTATATTTAAAGTGACTATAAATTATTTTGCTATTAATTTTGGCCATATCTTTATTAAATCTAACAGCAAGAAATAGAGATATATATTTTGGCTGCAAAATAGTGAGATATAAAGATATAACATTGAAGCAATAATAACTTTTTAAAAAAACCTTGATATTCACATATTTTTTCATCTTGCATCACACTCCACATTTGATATAGCTGATCAAATGAAGGTTGTCATGGTTATACTATAATACTTAAATTACTTGGTCTCAAAGGTGTTTATGATCACCAAAGAAATTACATTATCAAGCAGCATGGCTATCTCAAATTACAGTGAGGTCTGAGTAACTCCTAACATTTTTATTAACATGTCGAGCAAAGTTAACATAAAAACTAAGGGTAACATATCAGTTAGAAGCAAAAGGTCTTCAATTTGTCTTTCCAAAAAATGTTACTTGTTAAAACATTTTGTGAGAAAGTATCTGCCTTGTGTTCCCAATGTTGCTAGATGTTAAGTAAATATATGCTGATTATATAAAAAAAATAAGTTGCTTTGGCAACTCTCTTATTAGAATGCATTTGCAACCCCCATCTGTCATGAAAGTTTTGAAAAGTTTGTTTACTTTGGCCAGCAGCCTTATCCAGGGTTACCCTAGCAAACAATGATAGCAGTCTTCAGAAGTTGTGTGAGGAACAAGCCACCAGGGATCCATTTTTGTTTTAATTGGCACGCACAAACACTTTTCTGGCCTGTCAAGAAGAACAAGCTAATATGCATGGAGGGTCTTATATTCTCAGCTTCGGGGAGCAGTAAAGCTCCCTTTATTTAAGTAATTTAAATGATAGACTGCAAAAACTTTGCAAGTCAGAAAAATGTTTTATACTTTCTCAGGGAATATTTGTTTTAAGCAATGGAAAATGTTCTACATATCTAAAGATGTTGAACCTTATGTTATAATTACACTGTTTCTTCTGACTCTGTGAAATGTTCTTAAATCCACATGCTACTAAATAAGCCTGAGCAAAAAATGGATCCTGCATTTCCACAATCCCCCTGGTGTTAACAAATGTGCGTTCATTAGTTTCCAGATGTTTATTGGATATGTTTTCAATATGTTTGGAGTTGATTGATTTGCATGTACATGTATCAAAACCCTCAGTGGTGTCATCATATCAAAATAACCTGCCCATGTAAGCAATTTCTTATTTAATGGAAAGTAAACAAATGTTGGACTACATACACAACAGCATTCTGAAACCTGAGGTTTAAGGCCAACCTTTTAAGAAACAGTGCTTTTTAATTGAAATTGAGCTGTACCTTTGACACCCAAGAAATTTGGTTCATGGATTCTTACAACACAAATTTGTTCTGCATAATAAAATCGACCCTGTAGTGAACATTCACACCCCATATCACTTGTCCACTCTACCTTTCTGTGTATTAACAAAATACCCAACCTCGAATTCACATCAAACAAAAACTCGGGTTTATTCTTTCATCTGAGGTAAAATATTTAAGCACTGGGAAACAGTCTTCTCAATATTCATGAAAGAATACTATCCAAGTAATTAGAAGATAGTTTAGCAGTTCCCACAGTTTTGCAGTCAGCTACACCAAAACTTTTGCCTGTGGTGCTCATATGAAAAACGACTGAAAAAGTGACTAATCGAAGCAGTTGGTGTATAAAGATACCAGCTTAGAGTTTTATTGCTGTTAATGTTAATTTTTAAACTTGGGGGAAGACATTGCCTCTAGATAAACGAATCACTCTGAAACTTGTGTTCACTGGTATCTAGCACTCAATCAGTAACTGCCAAGCATAGAGCAGCTTCTAGCCTGAGCTATGTGCACTGTGCAGAATTACTCAGCTAGTCATGTGGCATTGGGGAATCTGCTGCCCTCGCTACTTTTAAAGAAGAATTATTTTTTATTACTTCTGTCATTTATTTAACGGACAACTTAGAATTTTTAACAAATACAAAAGTATAGCATAAGCACATAACTTCTTTCCCCAAGAAATACTGGATTGTTGTATATCCTCCTATATATTTTAACTAATTGATACTCATTATTGATGTGTTCGCACATTAATGGTAATATGTGTACTGTTAAAAAAAAAGTGCTTTTACTCATTTAACTACCTATGTACTGTCATCATTTCCCACATGGATATAAAAATAATATATTTTAGTCCCCTCACCTTCTCATCTATGTTTTCCCTGCAAATATTGATTCACAGCCTCTATTATCATCATATTTAAGAGGAAAATTTGGCTCTGAACATCCCATTCCTCTGCTTGGTATCATCCTGCGATTCCCCACAGCTATTATGCTGCAATGCAAACTGTTTAACTTCAGCTTGCCTGACCCGTGTGCTCTGACACCTATCTGCTGGGCAGCACTCGCTCCACATTTCCCTCTGCATCCCTGCAATGCAGCCATCTACTACTTACTTCTTCCTTGAAGCAGGTTGTTTCCTTTGTCCAGGACCCCCTGACTTCCTCTAGCTTACTAGTATTGTCAAAATCCATGTAAATGTGATCTTTATAGAAAAGGGTTCTTTGACAGATGTTCTCTTCAGTGCTCCCATGGTAGCCTTCATCATAGGACACAGGGTGTATATTGCAGGGCCCTGTGGATTTCTCTGTTCCCCCCTCTACACTATAATCTCTCTAAAGCCAAGGGCAATTTTGTTTACCTACTGAGTGGCTACACAACCCACACCTAAGGGGCACTAGCCTTACCTATTTTATACATTCTAGTGAATGCATTATACCCTATTGTTTGATATGCCACATTATACTTAACACATCCTCCATTGTAATAAAAATTTGCAATACTATTCTATTCTTTCCAACAATGTAAGTAGTATATACTGGTAACACTTCTATCAGAGTAAAGGAGGCAATCCCTTTTGAAGATGAAGAACTGCAGTCTGAGACTATATTTTCCCATAAGTCAATACGTTCTAGATTCAAATATTAGAGTGGGTCTGTATCTCAATGTATAAAGCTGAGCTAGAAGGTTCTCGATTGTATTCCAAAGCCGCCATGTATTGTGCAGGGGTAATCTATGGTAGATCATCCAAGAATCTGACCTTACATATGGATCTTTCTAAGTGAGAGTTGATAATATGGAAAATTGGAGATAAATGTGAGATTATCAAGAGTTAACCCTTGGGTTAATAGATAAAGACTTCAGATAACCTCAGTAAGGTGTTAATCGCTGGTCCATCAATGTTGTGGCCATTAATTTTATGAGAACACCATTAACTTTAATAAACAAGCAAGCTGTGGAGGACAGGTGGCACTAGTTATATTTCCAATATTTTTATTTAGAACGAATTTAAGAGACTTAAGTAGAAACAGGTATTGTTGCCACTAGTTAATTACTCACAAACGTCTCCTATTAATAAGTGCTGGGATTGCACAAGAATAAAAGATGTTGCAGTATGTAAGTATCTCTGTGCTATTATAACATATTTGGCTATGATTATGAGTGTTTATAAAACATTCAAGAATTGTTCCATGTCTACTTACATTAATGAGAACACCTGTTAACTTTAGTGCTATACAGACTTATTTGCATGAGATTCAGGCTTTTGCATACTGTACATCACTTTTTGAAACAATTAGATGCTTATGGAGAAATATAGCTGAGTGAAAAACAGCAGCTTGAATGCCTTCCGGCTCAAGACAATTCAACTCCAGGTTTCAGTGAAAAACAGAAATCTGCTGAATTACAATACTGCTAGTTAGAAGTGAATGTAGGTGTACTTTATATTTTTTTACATTTGGAGAGCAGAAGATACACATAAAAATCTGTGCTTTAATCTTCAAGTGAAATTACAGACAACTGAGTTTCCAGACAAGGATGCCAAGCACTGAGAGATGGCAATGCCACCACAATGTAGATTCTCCATTACCCGGGGACCCTCTTATCAAAAGATGGTCTCTACCAGCTTCAGAAAACTGCATGATTCTGCAGACCAAGGCTTGCCTTGTGTTATTTACAGCCATTCACCATAGAGCCCTTTCTATGCAACGAGAGAGCTGAAAGGCCTGAAGAAGCTGAGGCCTCCCTCTGAACTCCTCTGGTCACAGCACAACTGAAGCCTTCCAGCTTAGCATAAGGACCACAATTCTCTATCAGATGCCAGTGAGTCTGCTTTCTTCATTACTCAGAGAAAATAATAGGTCCCACTCTATTGACAGGTCTGTCTGCCACTTCCCATAGGATGTGAAAGAGTCTGCGGTTTAAATATTTTCAGTTATTGAAAGGGAGAACTTGCACAAATCTGTGGATTCACAGCCTCTATTATCATCATATTTAAGAGGTGCAATATTTACATCAAAAATGACTCAGTTCATGATATATGCTAAAGATAAACGCGTATTTATGATCCGGAGGAGAAGTGTGATTTATAAGTACTTTGTCAGACATAAACAGAGTGCCTCTGTGCTGTTCTAGTAAATATAGACGAGCCAGGGTACCGATGAGCTGTTTGCACAGGATTAATGACAATTTGACCTGGAAAATGAGTGGACTAAGAATTGCCCTTGGAGAAAGTGTGGGCTGCAAGAAAGAATGGTATCTTAGTCTTTGCTGGTTTGGCTCAGTAGATAGAGTGTCGGCCTGCAGATGGAAGTGTCCCAGGTTCAGTTCTGGTTGAAGGCACATGCCCGAGATGCGGGCTTGATTACCACTAGAGGATGTGCAGGAGGCAGCTGATCAATGATTCTCTCTTCTTTATGTTTCTATCTCTCTCTCCCTCTCCTTTCCTCTCTGAAATAAATAAAAATACAATTAAAAAAAGAATGGTATCTTATTTTCTTCTCTGATGTCTCAGTATATAGTCTGGGAAGAAATAAAGTTCATACTATAGTCAATCCTCACTTTTGGTTTCTGAAAAATTTGAAATTGTATTTAAACAATAGCTTGACAATTTAGATTTTGTTCTCTGTAAAACAGTATCATCACTCATTGAGGATGATAGACGAAGCCTATGTGTACTTAGGAAGTTCATGAATGACAGAACATTTCTCTTTTCCTATGAACTATAGGTTTAAATAAATTGAAAATGTTGAAATTTCTTTTGAAAAAAATTTCCCAAACAACAATTTTGCCTATTTGAGAAAATTCCTTATCATGTATTGAAAAGGGTTATCTTTTATATAAACATGAAAGAAGTATCTAGCATTTCTACACTATAATTTAGTAACATATTCTAAATTATATAATTTAGTAACATGCTATACACAGTAATATATATTATTATATAAACATTATAATATATAACTTATTAGAATTAAAAAAGCACACACACTTATCCTATATAATAAAAGCCTACTATGCAAATAGACCGAACAGTGGAACAACTGGAACAAATGAACAACTGAGCAGTGAGAAATGGCAGGGAAAATCTGCAGAACATGGTGAGTGTTGGTCACGGCAGGATGGTGAAGCAGGTGAGTGGGGGGACCAGACCAAGACAGGGCGCCGGCCACTGTCATTGGGGCGAACCTCTGGTGGTTACTGAAAATTATTTGATCCTGCATCCCTTGGTGCCGCCTGATGCTTGCATATGCTGCCAGCGCCAGAGCCACTGTTCACACCACTGCTGGCAGCTGAGCCTGGATGGCTCGGTGCCATCAGCGGGGGTGAGTGGGGGCTGCCAGCCCCTATCACCCATCTCCACCTCCCCCTGCTCCTGAGTGGAGATCAGGGCCAGCAGCTGCCTCTCACACCTGCTGCCACCACCAGCCCTGCTCTCACCTGCAGCCAGCACTAGAGCTGCTGCTGCATCCACTGCCAGGACCCAGCACTGGTCCTGATTGCTCGGTGCCATCAGCAGATGAGAGCAGCTGGCCCCAATTGCTTTGTGCCTTCAGCAGGTCCAAATAGGGCCAGTGCTGCCATCAGTGCATGGGAGCAATGGCAGTGGGAGCGGGGCTGCCAGCAGACAGGTGACCAGGGACTGCGGTGGGAGGATCCGGGCTGAGAGGAGCTTGGCTGGGGCCTGGAGAATGGCCAAGACTCAACCCTGTACCTACCATAGCCTTGTGGCCCACAGTTACTTTCAAGGTGCACGAATTTGTGCACTGGGGCCCTAGTGACTATATAATAAACAATAACATCAGTCAATTGAGCAGCAGGCCCCACCAATCTAGTAATGGATACATCTAACATGAAGAATGACACATCCATCACACCATGCTAAATGTATGAAGAAACACCTTAACACTCCTTACTCTCCCTCCCACAAAATAATATTTTTGTTAGAAGTAGTAAAAATTCTAACTTTAAAAACTGTATATTGGCTGCATGATCAGTAGGATGACTATATAATTTATTGTCTACATGTAAATGTAACAATTTTGAAGGCAAAAGAGATACAAACTATTAATAACTGCACCAGGACAATAGGTCTACTCTGTGTATATTGGCACATATGGATCACTATTCATCACACACAACAATAGGGAGCTGTTCAGCAACCACTGATCTTTAGGTGCCCAGTGAAGACTTCCTAAAGTCTAATTCTAGGAGCTATGATGTTTTCAAAAAAAGTTTGCAGTAACTCTGTTCTTAGAAAGCTTAAAATCTAGTGTAAAAATACAAAACAAAGACGGAAAAACAATTAGAAAACAATGATTAATTGTGATTCAAGATGGACACACATACTAATTTTTTAGGAACAAACCAAAGTTTCTCTGAGGGCAAACTGGAGTCCTCAAGGAAGAGTGTTAGAGATGATTTTTACAAGGACAGATGGGTTTAGTGGGAGAAAAGGAGGGAAAGAGAATCACACAGGCGATGAGCAACTTGCACAATGACTGGTAGGCAGGAAAGGCTATGACATCTCTAAAGGACAGGCAGAGGCTGTTTGTAAGTTCTCTCCTGGGCTCTTCTCCCTGTAATCACCCTATAAACAGAGGTGGTGTCAGCACTCTCTTGTAAGTCAGGATTCTTCTCATGCAAGGACACACTCCTGAAGCACATTACCCACACCATTGCTTTCTTTTCTTTTTTCTTTCTTTCTTTTCTTTTCTTTTCTATAAACTGACAAATCTTTATATTTCTAGTTCAGACATCTCTATTGGTATCTATATTTTCATTTCTTTACAAACAACTCAAGCAGCTTGCTTCTCTGCCTTTGATTTTAGATGCTAAGCTTTTGAGATGCTTGGCAGTTATAGCAGATTTTTAACTCAATCCTAGGTTACCTGATGTGGTCTTGGGCCCTGAGAGTTGAGGACGCACCTGGTTCTCATTATCCTATCTTCTTGAAGATCAGTTCTGTAACTCTACCCTCGTCTTGTTTGTTGGCTTCTGATTTCTATTCTGGTGGCTTACAGAGCTCACAGACCCTCTCAGCTGACAGGATGCCTTTTTGCCAGTATCCTCTTCAGGAACTGGGGCTCTGCCGTGCATCTCCCTGTCTCTCATGCCCACCCCCCTCCTCTAACTCCATCTTCCACCAGCCTCACCCAATTAAATAACTCAACATTTAATCAAACTATAATCCATCCTTGCATTCAAGGCAGATGGCTGTATGAGTATCCGAAAAGGAGCCTTTTCCATGTACTCACTGATTATCCAATTGGCCTGTGAAATATTCTTGTTATTTCTGGTTGGAACTCACCCTCTTTCTCTAACAGCTTGAGCTGTTTTCTGTCATCTTAGTTTTTGGCTTGGTATTCTGTCCAGCATATACACTTTCTTCCAATATTATCAGCTTAAACTTTTCCCTAGCACCTTTCCCAACTATAGATTTCTGTCTGACTCATCAAGAATGGTCCTATATTATTACCAATATTGAGTAATAATCCCAATCCCTAGATAAATAATATATAAAGATTTTCAATACAGTGAGTTGCTCCCACATTTTGAGGGTCACTATCAAGTACTGTGTGATTTATCACTGTCTAGGATGCTAAGGAGTGGGGCATTAATGAGAAATTTCCCCATCATTAGTGCCAGTATCTGGCTTGTAATTTGCTACTCTTAAAAAATGGCCATGGCATTGGATCCACAGCTCACTACGTTCCACCCACAAAGTTTTCTAAAGATGTTTAAGATTTGATTATATTATGTTTATATGTAGTTGGTGAATTTAAGATGAGGGAAGCATTAAAAGAAGAATTTGTTCAAAGTTAAAGAAGCCACTGTCCAGAAGTACTCAGAAGGTAGTCCTGTGATGGATTTTAAACCTTTTTTAAACTCTTTTGGCCATGATCCATGGCACTGATAAATAATACTTTTTTTTTTTTTTTAATAAAAAACACATGCACAATTCCCCCCTCTCTTTCTCTGTCTCATCTATCATCTATCTATCTATCTATCTATCTATCTATCTATCATCTATCATCATCATCATCTATTCATCCATCCACCTATTATCCTAATATATAAAAACCCAGGGTGTGTAACCACTGACCAAAGGCTCAACCAAACACTGGAAGTCAGTCTTACAGTCTGACTGCCAAGGGCATTGCAGATCAGGCCCGGAGAGAGAGGCAGGGTCTGTTCTGCAGCCTCTGTAGCAGCTGTTGATCTCTCATTGCCTCTTTAGTTCTCTCTGGGTTTTGCCAGCAGCCACACTTCTGTTTCTCTCTGGGCCTCAGCAGGGGTTGCTGATCAGCCCCACCTCTCTGATCAGATCTGGAGATAGGCCCAGAGATGCTGACTGGCATAGAAACCAACCAATCAGAACCAAATCTGGGTGACTGTGAGGAGCCAATGGCTGCCTAGGAGGTAGAGCTTTTGTCGCTGAGTGGCATAGAAACCGACCAATCATAACCAAGTTGGCTGGCAGGGGAAGGCAGTTGGGAGTGAGATCAGACCTGCAGCGGAGGGCAACTTGCGGGTGAGGATCAGGCTGGTAGAGGAGGGCCTTTGCGGGTGATCAGACAGGCAGAGGCAGTTAGGGGAGTCAGGTAGGCAGGCAATGGCAGTTAGGGAAATCAGGCAGGCAGGCAGTGGCAGTTAGGGATAATCAGGCAGGCAGGCAGGTGAACAGTTAGGAACCAGCAGTCCCAGATTGCGAGAGGGATGTCCGACTGTCAATCATCCCCCAAAGGGTCTCCAATTGGAGAGGGTGCAGGTGGAGCTGAAGGAACCCCCATCCATGCATGAATTTCATGTACCAGGCCTAAGCACCAAATGATGAAATGACTGACAGACAGCCAGGGGACAGACACTCAATCCACAGGATTGGGCTTCCTCCTATTTGGATTGGGCCTGAAAGGATCAGACTATTTCCTGTCTGGATTGGGCCTGCGGGGATCAGGCTGAAACTGGCAGTTTGACCTCCTCCAGGATTGTGAGAGGGTGCAGGCCAGGCAGAGAGAACCCACTGGTGCACAAATCCATGCACTGGGCCTCTAGTTGCACATAATATAATAGTCAGTACATGTACTGTGTATGTGTATGTGTGTGTGTGTGTGTGTGTGTGTGTGTGTGTGTGTATATAAATTGTATAATTGAAACAAGGGTTTCATGAAAAAATACTTCATATATATATATATATATATATATATATATATATATATATATAGTCTGATAATTTTCTTCCAATTTACACTTTCTTTAATTCATTTCATTAAAAAATACTGATCTCAACTCATTAAACTAAGTTTGTGATCTACTAAAGGGCCTTGAATGTAATTTGAAAATACACTAGATAATAAATGATGCTATCTTCAAACTCTGCTCCTTGGCATTCTCTCTCTCTCTCTCTCTCTCTCTCTCTCTCTCTCTCTCTCTCTCTCTCTCTCTCTCTCTCTCTCTCTTTTCCCTGGTTTATACGAAGCTTCAAGTGTCTCTCTATATAAACTAACCATTGAATATTGAATATATTTAACCCTATGGAAAGAGTCCATAATTCTGGTCTCATTTTCGACAATAGGTCTGAGTGGTCAATAACCTCGTGTGAGGGCTTCTGCTCTGGTAAATAATTTCCTGCCATTTTAAAGTAGAATTAGAATGTGGTCCTTTGGAATTTGGCTTAGACTTCGGGTTTTGTAAATATATCTTTAAGCAAGATTTTCATTATAAAAGAAGAAACAAAGACTTGGGCGGTAATGTGCTGTTTGGAATACATCTGAGGTACCTCACCATGATCTAAAGAGGGAAAAACCAAAGAAGTTAAAAGCCTGGCAAACTATCAGAGGCAGAGATGGCAACTATTTGTTTTTAAGTCCCCTGTATTGAAACAATGAGTCCACTCCACATTGCATCCTGCAGCTCCATGATACAAGGCCTGGGAGTAGTTATTAGCATGTGATGAGGGAGGGAAAGCTAAACATTTTAATAGAGCTATGGCCTCTCCTTCTCAAGTTCCCATTAATGCAAATACAGCACATGTGGTTTAAGTCCCAAGGGCCTTGTAGGACACAAATCACAGATGTGGAATAAACATTATCAGAGAATATGACTCCATGGCCTTCTCCTTGCCATCAACAGATACCCTATGATCCCATGATGTCAGGCAGATACCTGATATGCTATCATGAGGAAAAGCACAGAAAGTCAGTGTGCTCAAAGAGCCCAGGATGGTATTATTTGAAAGTAGACCCCAAAGATTTCTTGGCAAATTACAGCAGAAGCTCAGACTACCTCCAGATCTTCGGAGAACACTCCACATCCTGATAACTAAATAGAGGAAAACTTGTTCTTTATGCACCAAAATTACCAGAAACTTATGGTTCCGTGTTCTTGTAATATAACCCAGACGGTACAGTGGCAGAAGGTTGACAAAATAAACCCAATACATTTCAGACAACCTATAAAATTAACCCCTCATATACTGATTTTTCTATGCCATCTTTGGCAAGACTATAAGTCAAGGCAATTGCTGCTGTGAAATCATACTCCTTTCCTTTTCTATTCTCTCCCCGTGACATTCTTTTCCAAAATTCTCAGGCTTACTAGATGAGTAAATTGAGTCTCTTTTACAGAACTCATTTTCATGACTCTATTCTAAAACTGCCACTACATTTTAGAAACTTGGATAATCTCCTTATATACTAATGAGCTGCATTTCCCATAAGTGAGACTTCAGTATCCATATACTGACCTGACCTAGACATTCCTATTGGCAGTAATGTCAGTTGTCATGTAGTGTGATTCCAGGAGCATGAAGAGCTTCATTGGATGACAAACTAATTCCTTAAACCTACTGTCTCAGGACAAGAATTTTAAGGATCAGTTTATTCATTTAGATAAAGCTTTTTAAACAGTTAAATGAAGGGGTAATATTTTTGTATGGCTATTTGTTAAGATATTGATATAATATTATTTTCATAAAAATATCTTAAATCAAATAATTTCTGATTATCAATACAGTAAATGCATGCTTTAAAAGAAGTAAAGTAGGAAATATGTAAAATGAAAATCAAAACCTAACTCTAATCATACTACTCAAATATAGTTCTCTTAATATTTAATGCATTTCCTTTCAGTTTTTTAATGCGCATATTATATGCATCATATATGCGTAAAATTTAATAAACAATATTGTATCTTGTTTTTATTTTTTCAAATATATAAAAATAATATCAGGGCTCTTCCATGACATTATTCTTTGAGATCATTAGTTTAATAACTTCATAGTATCCTGTCATAGAGATTTATCATAGTATATTTAAGGTGTTTTTTTTTATTTTCATGATTTAGTTGTTTCCATTTTTTGTCATGACAAATGAGGCCATGTTGTATAAATAAATTTTTATTGTTCTTAACATTTCTCATTTGTTTTTTTTAGAAGATATTTTCAGAGAAATAATTACTATGTTAAACATTACAATTTTAGAAGGTATGCTAAATGCATTCCTAATTACTTTCTAGAAAGATTGTTCTAAGTTGCATTATCCCACTAAAATTTAGATATTGGAACACTTCAATTCATAATTTCTCCTAAGTAATATAATATTGTATACTTAGTAAATTTGGTAAAAAGTATTACTTCTTTTATAATTAATATTTTATTTTCTCGGAATTTGTTGCTAGTATCTTTAAGAATTTTTTAATTATAGAATTTTAAAGATTTATTCAATAAATTTATTAAATGTTGGTTGTAATTGCTATACATATTTTCCAGAATTTATTTTGAATGGCCCTTTGAATGAAATTATTTATATACAAAAATGCTATTTTACTAATATTTTTTACATTGTAAAACTTAGACTTGTTCCTTTGTGATTTTTTTAATTAACATTTAATTCTTAGAAATTCCTTTCCCATAATGATATCATATTTTGACTCATTCTCCACTATTTGTTATGATTTTTTAAATCGTATTTGCTTAATTCTTCTTATATTTATTTTGTTTTATGGGTATATAAGAATGTATTGTTTTAGCCGAAACCAGTTTGGCTCAATGGATAGAGAGTCAGCTTAGGGACTGAAAGGTCCCGGGTTCGATTCCGGTCAAGGGCATGTACCTTGGTTGCGGGCATATCCCCAGTAGGGGGTGTGCAAGAGGCAGCTGATCAATGACTCTCTCTCTCATCAATGTTTCTAACTCTCTATCTCTCTCCCTTCCTCTCTGTACAAAATCAATAAAATATATTAAAAAAAAAGAATGTATTGTTTTAAAATTATTTCCAAATAATGTGCTTTCTAGTACAACTTATTAATCTTTCCCTTTCCTACTGGTTTATGATTCTCTATTACATAGAGGCCGTGCTCTTTTTCTGTGTGGTTTCTCTATGCAGTTTGAGATTATTTTCTTGATTTATGCTATTTCAAACTTTTCATAATTATTATTTCAGATTTTCCCTGTATATCATGGGGCATGTTCCTTTTGCCATTCCTTTTGTGATTTGGGGGGAACTATTATTTGACTCTAAACCTTTCAAATAAATTTAAATGTTTTTCTCTTTCCCTAAAATTTTGCATTGGGATTTTGATAGGATTGAATATTACTTTGGGTTAAATAAAATTTGATAATAGTAAGGATTCCCCTTCAGAAACAAAGTGTGTCCTCATACTTCAAGGTTTTGTTTATATCTCTTCGTAGATTTTTACAATTTTACTCATCTAGATACTTTTAGTCCTACATATTTGAAACACACTTTTGATAGAGGAATGGAGAGGGACTTTTGGGTAATGAGTACATTAGAACAAAGGAGAAATATGACTCCAAAGAAAGAAAAGGCTCAGAGGAGTAGATGGAAGCCCTTTTCCTACTGCAGCATTTAGCACAAAACCAGCCAAAGCTGTGCTGATGACCCCAATAAGCCCAGTACCACTCACTCCCTGTTCTTATCATCTGGGTCATGGCAAGCATTTCCCACAAGACAGTCTCTCTACATCACTCTAAACTAACAGGTGCTACTAGAATAATATAATCCATAGCTATGCTCATGGTCTTATAATAAAAAATAGAATTATTGCCTGGCCAGAGTGGCTCAGTTGGTTGACTATCATCCTATGCCCTGAAAGTTTGCCAGTTCCATCCCCAGTCAGGGTACCTACGGAAGGCAAGGCAACCAATCAATGTTTCTCCCTCACATTGATGTTTCTCTCATTCTCTTTCTCTCTCTCCTGTTTTCTAAGCTTAACCTCAGGTAAGGAATGAAAGTAGAATTATTAATCACCAAACTGTACCATATCCATTGGTCTGAATTTCTTGTTCTTGATATCATGGGAGGCAAACCCCTTTCCTCACCAGAAGCTGCAAAAAATCTTCAACAACTTTTGGATCCAGGCCTTTACCCAAACTCTCCCAAATTACATTAAATTCTCCTTACAAAGCATTTATAGTAGTTATATAATATTTCATCATTTGGATATATTTCATCCCATTTAAAAAAATTTTGGTGTATTTAATTTACTCTGTATCTTATGTAATTTACTGTATATAAAAATGAGAGCCTATAACTTGGAGTACAGAATGTAGAACTTAAAAGAGACAGTGTCATTCCAGTTTAAATATGTGGACTCTACAGATAACACTTTATGGTCAGATGCAGGTCTGCCTTTCATAAGCTCGATTTCTGCACATGTCACTTTACCACACAGTGCTTTAGTCTCACCTATAAAATGGGGATAAAGCTAGATTATCCAGTTGTAAATAATCATACAATATATTTAAAAAAATAATATGAGATTGAACGTTCGGCAGAGAATCAGAAAAGATAAACAGGAGGAAACATTGTAAAATTTAGTAATGAAGATATAATAAGTGAAATCAAGACATATTTCCAGATTAAACATGTATAGAAAAATGAAATTAGTTCAGAATAAAATGTAGACTGAAGTTCAGAAAACAAAAGAATGGGAAATACAAAAAATACAAGAAAAGTTCTCAGAGACATGAAGTTGGCATTCCAGAAAGAAAGAAGAGAGAGAACGGGAAAACGGTATTTCAAGTTAATGACTGAGAATTTTCCAAAGCTGCTTTAATACATGAGGCCTCAGATTCAAGAATCATTGCAAATCCCAAGCAAAATAAACACCAAGAAAACCATCCTTATTATATCACTATTAAGCAAGGCAAAATCTGAAGAGAAAGAAAAATATACTTGAAGCATCCATAAAAAAGTGACTTTGAAGGAGCAATAATATATTATCAATTAATATTATTAGATAGAAATAAAAGTCACATAAGAAACTTATTAAAAGATGGTACACATCCTCATTAAGCATTCCTTGAGCTTGATTCCAATCAATATTTTGCTTCAATATCTGGAACTTTTACTAAAAACTGCCAAATATCTCTGTGATAAAATTCAAATATCATCATTTTTATATCAACAGTTACTTGAAATCATGTGCTGAAAAGTCCAACAAGATGTTTCAAAGGAATTTCTCTTTTTTCTATCATATTGAATCAATTTCTGTTTCATCTGGAATCACCTGCTTCTACCACTCAACACTAAGAAAGAAACTATCTCTAATCTCTGTCATAAGAGTCTCCTAAGTGATTCCTTGCTCCCATTCTTAACCTTCTGCATTCAATTTAATTACAGAGTAATCATTAAAAAAATGTTAATAGGACCATGTCCCTTCTCTGCTCAAAACACCCAAATGGTTGAAATTAAAATTTTGTTAGTCTCCAAAATGTTGTGTTGTGTTGTGTTGACCCCCTTTCCTCACACACTTCACCTTATTGTGATTCAGCTGCATTCAGATGTTGCCATTGAGCACAGAAGGTAGAGGAAGAGAGAAAGAGAGAGGAAAAAAATATCAATGAAAATAGAGAATCATTGATCAGCTGCCTCCTCTTGCATGCCCCACACTGGGGATTGAGCCTGCAATTCAGGCATGTGTCCTGACAGGGAACTGAACTGTGAACTCCAGGTTCATAGGTTGATGCTCAATCACTTAGCCACATTGGCCAGGTAGAAAGGTCTTTCTTGATTACCCTTTCCAAAAGAGTATACCCTCTTGTTGTCCTCTTTTATCTTCTATCTCCTTTCTTAATTTTTCTCTTAATATATTTTAATTGACACATTATATATATTTTAGTGATTGAATAATTGACTATTTTCTAACAATATGCAAAACCCATGAGTCCAGGATTTTTTTCTGCCTTAGTCACCAGCATATCTCTAGTTCTTCAAACATATCTCAATAAATAGTTTTTCAATGAACTAATCACTCAATTTATTTACAAGTTATAATAAATGGTGCCATGCATTATACTGTCTTTGTGTGGAAGATGGAAAAATAACACACAGCGTTTTTATATTTAATAAATTCATAGAAACACATAAACAACTTGTAATCAGTGGGATGACTATAATAGAGACAAAATGTTCATATACAATGATATGAAGTCTTTTGTTTTTGTGTAAAAAAATGATTAATTTACCATCTTCACATAGCTAGTTATAACCCTAGATATTTGTATTTAGACAAGGATTTTTTGTTAAGTTTAATGAACACAAATTAAAGGCTATGGTTCTTAAAATATGCAATTAAAATATGGATTATTAATATAGTCTTTCTTACTATATTCTCATTTTCATTGAGATTGAAGCTATCATGATCATATAAATCATTACCATCAATAAAACCTAACCCAAATCTTAATTAACCTTTACTTCCTTCAGAATTTACTCAAGTGTCACCTTTCCACAGCCTTTTCTAGTCTTCTTTTTAAATTTCTAATTTCTGTTCTCTGCCTTAATTGTCTAGTGGCCATAGCAATATCAATATACTGAATATTTTGCTTTATCATATTGTTTTACTTATTTCTAGCCTCACCAAACTAGAATGTAAACTCCGTGAGATTGGATTTATTATTACCAATGCTTGGCACAAAGATGCGACATAAAATATGTGCTAATAAATTAGCACACATTTCACCCATTTCCCCACTCCAGGATGCAATATTATTATTCTATTCAGAAAACTAGGAAATGCTGACACAGGGAAGGACAATTGTAAAAACAATCAGATGGACTGTTGTTAATCAATGAATATACTTTTATATTAGTTGTAAAGTTAAAATTTTTATTCTGTACATGTATCCACATCAGTAGTTAATGAAATATCCCATGTATCTTCAGACTTACCATCAGATCTAATAAAAGTGATATGCAAATTGACCACACTTCCATCATACCCACAAGCCACACCCACCAGCCAATCAGAAGTGAGTATGTAAATTAACCCAACCAAGATGGCTCTGGCCACAGAGAGCTGGAGGCTTGGATTGCCCCAGCAATGGAGAAAGCCAAGCTATTTGCATACCTTGGTGGGCCCAGGCCTCCACTCCAGGTCAGAAAGTTTCAATTATAGAAGATACATAAATCACAACAAAAATGGCAGCAGCCACGAAGCTGGAGAGAGCAGAAGGCTTGGGTATCCCCTGGTGATGGAGGAAGCCAAGTTTCCACAGCCCTGGCCTGTTTTGGCCTCCACTACAAAGTTTCAACTGTAGAAAATAAATAAATTCCAACAGAAATGGATGCCACCACGGAGCAAGCAGAAGGCTTGGCTCCTCTCCAGGATACAAAGTTTCAATTGTAGAAGATAAATAAATCTCAGATACCAAGGCCTCCACTTGTGTCACTAGGTGGTGTGGCCAGCCAGAAAATCACCACAGGCCCCTCACCCAGCCAGTCCCATGTCCCAAGGGAACCCACACCCTGATCTAGAACACCCTTCAGGGCAAACCAGCTGGCCCCCACATGTGCACCAGGCCATTATCCTATTTAATAAAAGAGTAATATGCAGATTGACTGTCACACTGACACACAAGATGACTGCCCACATGTGGTCAAAGATACTGCCCCCATATGGACACAAGATGGCCACCACAAGATGGCCAGCAGGGAGGGCAGTTGGGAGGGACTATGTCTTCAAGGAAAGGAAGTTGTGGGAGAACAAGCCAGCAGGGTAGGGCAGTTGGTAGGGACCAGGTCTGAGAGGGAGGGCAGTTGGAGGTGATCATGCCTGCAGGGGAGGGCAGTTAAGGGTGAGCAGGCTGGCAGAGGAGAAAAGCTGGGGCAACCAGGCCTGCAAGAAAGGGCAGTTGGAGGGAATCCAGGCCTGCATGGGAGAGCAGTTGGGAGGGGACCAGCCCTGTAGGGGAGAGAAGTTAGGGTTGACCAGGCATACAGGGAAGGGCAGTTAGAGCAAACAGACTGGCAGGGGAGCAGTTAGACATCAATCAGGCTTGCAGGGAAGTGGTTATGGGGTGACCAGGCTGGCAGGAAGAAGTGGTTAGGGACAATTAGGAAGGTAGGCAGGTGAGCAGTTGAGAGCCAGAAGTCCTGGATTGTGAGATGGATGTTCCTTGAGGGTCCCAGATTGAAGAGGGTACAGGCTGAGCTGAGGGACGTCCCCCATGCACAAATTGTGTGTGCCGGGCTTCTAGTAATTAATAATAAAACAGAAGATTTTCATGTTACAAAGAACATTAAAGTTGGTAAAATAATTCACCATGACTTAATTTAAATGGCAAGTTCCTATAATGCATTTAAATTTAATTAATTCATGGTCAGGTTTTTTACACCATTTCCTAAAATGATGTATATTAATACTAGTTTCACAATTGATTTTTGGTTGGATTTAAAAATCAGTATCTTAATTTTATTTATTTTTTTAATTGCACAAACTAGAAAAGTACAACAAAGTTAATTTATTGATCTAGAATAGGAGAGCAAAGGATGCTCTTATAATGTCCAAAGGGATGGGTATATATGTGTGTGTGTGTGTGTGTGTTATATTATATAAAAGGAGATATATAGGTGGATAATCATAATCCTCACTTTCAAGGAGCATATACTATGATATAGGAATGATCTCAAATCTTGTAACATTAACATGAACCTGAATAAGTTTTACTAAATAAGTGGTTAAGTCCAGTTAAAGGACCATTGGAGATATTCCCTTGTGGAATTAACACTTCTAATATGACTGTGTCTTCACTTCTGTTTTTGACATAAATTAATAAGATTCCATTCAGTTAAAAAAAAAAAAAATTCTCTCATTAGTGTCCCATCAAAAATAGCACCATTTGCCTCATTAAATTTAATGAGGTTGTTGTTGTTGTTGTTTTTCCATTGGTAGGTGTGGGTGTGTGATATATGTGTCAATGTGTTAGACTTGTATCTTCAAAGAACATGCTTTACATAGGCTAGCTATACTCTGAAGCTAAAGCTGTGTTACAGTAAGCTATTTCTAGAAGATGGTGGCACCTTAATGGGTTTGGTAACCAGGTAATACATTTTTCACTTTACTTGGAAGAAATGAAAGTGTCAGAGATCTATGCCTTTTATATCAAGTCCTTATAATTAAACATTGTCATTATCAGAATAGTTTATATTATATATAATACATATATTCCAATCCAAAATTTAAACATATCCTTTTCTTTGGTCCATATTCCAAAATCAACAAAAACTCTAAAATGATGAACAGAATTGATTTAAGCCACCACTATTCATCCCAGAATAGTATGACTTTATCTTTTTTCCTAAATATCATAGCTGATATCTTATTTTATTATTGTATTGATAAGTCTTCTGTTTCAAACATAAAAAATTATCACATGATTATTTTATACTTCCATATAAATTCTAATCAAATGCAAAAATACCATCTGTATTTAAAGTGGGCATTTTTTTTTTCCTTTTTAGCAATCTACATGATAGAGACACAACATACATAATATTGATATATTTAAAAAGCACATGTAATATCTATAGAATTTTTTATTTCTTTCTTTTAATACATGTGCCTGGTCTTTCCTCCAGATCTCTTTTGTCCCCCAGCTTTATTGAGATATCATTGACAAGTAATACTGTAAGGTTAAAGTATTCACATGATGCCCTGGCAGGGTAGCTCTATTGGTTAAAGTCTTGTCCTGATACACCAGGGTTGCACATTCAATCCCACATCAGGGCACATACAAAAATCAACCAGTGAATGTATAAATAAATGGAACAACAAATCAATGTTTCTCTCTCTCTTCCTTCCTCTTTCTCGCAAAATTAAAAAATAAAGTGTTCACATGATGTTTATATACATATAAATGATTACCACAATAAGTTTAGTTAACACATCCATTGACTCACATATTTACCATTTTTGTGTATCTGGTGAGAACAAAGAGGATATGTGTAATACTTTCAATAATAAAGATTTTTCAAAAAAGAAACAGAATAAATGCTTAAAAATGTAAATGCTAATCATTTTTAAAAAAATATTTATTCTTTAAGCAACTTTCAAGTTCACAGTATAATATTGTTAACTGTAGTCACCATGATGTACATTAGGTCCTCAAAACTTAATCATATTATAACTGAAAGTATGTACCCTTTGATGAATATCTCTCTATCTCTTCCACTCCTGAGCCCCTGGCAACTACCTATCAACTCTCTCTGTCTACATAATCACATTTTTTTAAAATCCATTCATTCATAGATAGTTTCCATGTCTTTCCTATTATGAATAATGCTGCAATATATAAACTGTCCTAAAAAATCTACATACTGAACAGTTGATAGTTCAATTGATATTTCTTCCTTTTAAGATTTAATCCATTGGAATTAATAATCATTCAAAGTGTGTATGGAAAAAAAGTTTAAAGAAAATACTTATTTTCAAGTGATAAAGTTGTTGTATTAAATATAGGAAAATCCTTAATTAAGCTAAAACTCTGAAAATTAGAAAGACAGAACAAAATATAAATATAATAAAGTTAACAATCCTATATAATAAAACTCTACTATGCAAATCTACCAACCAGCAGAACAACTGGTGGAATGACTAGTTGCTATGATGCACACTGATCACCAGAGGGCAGACACTCAATTTGGTTGGGGGGCAGCTCCTGCATTGAGCATCTGCCCCCTTAAGAGGGAGGTGACCAGCGGTGGCGATCAGGGGTAGGGCCAGCCAGCAAGATCCTGCAAGTTCCTCCCACAGTGGGATATCCCTCTAGGGCACAGGCCAGGCTGAAGAGACCTCCTCCTAACTCGTGCATGAATTTTGTGCACTGGGCCTCTGGTATAAAAGATAATTAACAAATCTATAGGTATTTATGACAATGTGAGAGTAAGTATTAATATATACATTTCTCATATTTCATAAAAAGATTTGATTCTGTTTAAGTTAATAAAGCAAGTATTAACTGCAAAATAACTGATTTTTATAGGTCAGAAATAGAAAGCACAAAATAGTAACCAAAATTTGATGAAGATCAGAATATAAAACAAACAAAAACCAATGACAACTTTCTCATGGGCAGTTATTTATTTTATTATAGGTAAGTCGATGTTATATGATAATACTTTTTTTAATAATATATTTTATTGATTTTTTACAGAGAGGAAGAGAGAGAGATAGAGTTAGAAACATCAATGAGAGAGTATCATCGATCAGCTGCCTCTTACACACCCCCTACTGGGGATGAGCCCACAACCAAGGTACATGCCTTTGAGTGGAATTGAACCCGGGACTTTTCAGTCTGCAGACCGACGCTCTATCCACTGAGCCAAACCGGTTTTGGCTGATAACACTTTATAAATGCACTTCCTAAAATTTATTCTCCCATCACACATTAAATTGGTTTTAAATTATTTAAAAGGGTTTATTGCATTTCAAATCATTTGACTAGTGATATGTCTGTGCTTTTAAATTTACTTTGCCTTCATATTTTGGAGTCATTACAAAGAGAGAAAAATCTAACCTATAAATAGTTTTCAAGTAGAAGTAGTACATTTTGATGAGTTTCATCTCAGGTAACCTTTGGTAAACTCCAATCTGTTTTGTAAAAAACTTAAGAATTAAAAATTTAAGACCTAAAAACATAAGGCATAAGTTCTTGCCATTACCTAAGTAATTTTTTAAAGGCTATAACCAAGAGTCTCCTTATTTACTTTTTATTATTTCACAAACTCATTTACCATTTTAAAAAATATATTTTATTGACTTTTTACAGAGAGGAAAGGAGAAGGATAGAGAGCCAGAAACATGGATGAGAGAGAAACATCAATCAGCTACCTCCTACACACCTCGCACTGAGGATGTGCCCACAACCAAGGTACACGCCCTTGACTGGAATCGAACCCAGGACTTGTTAGTCCTCAAGCTGACTCTCTATCCACTGAGCCAAACCGGTTTCAGCTCATCTACCATTTTTTATTAATGCTGTTGCCCAATGAGGCACTCATCTTATTTTGGTTGCTTTGTCCTAGAACCTTTCCAAAAAGTATCCCCTAACTTGTGGTCACATGGTAGGAACTCATAGAGTTTGCTGACCAATGAATAAGTAAATCAAGACTTCATAGTTTTCAGGTCTCTTATCAAATTTTTCTTCATCAATAAAAAATTCTTCCTAAAATGTTTTACCTTCCAGATTCTTATAATTCTGATACAAGCATCATCCACTTCAATTGTTATTCTATGAGTGTCCTTTTTTTTTTTATTACTTTGTCTCCTTTGTCCAGAATATATGATCAATTATAATGTTTCCTTCTTCCTTAATTGTTCAGAATTGTCAGTATATTCCACACTCTATTTACTTCATTAAGGTTTGCCACCAAGTTGCCTCTCTAAATACTCCCCCCACTTCTTTTTAGTAAAAGGCGAAAGATTTATGAGATCTGAAGAGAAACCAGAGCATGCCCCCCACTTATTTTTAATATGTGTCTTCAATATTATGGCTGCATCATGTTTCTCTCTAACTTCAAAACCTTAAAACACTTAACATCTCAAGAATTTTCTACTTAAACTGGAAAAATTCCAATATATTCTTACTTAAATAAACTTTGAGTAATAAGCTTTTTAAACAAAGAAACAAACATCTCCACGTCCTAACTCTCAGGATCCTCAAAGAGCTGCTCCCACATGAGATCTTGTATGAGTTTTATGTCTGTGGTGAAAGTTTGAGTCTTGGTTATATCAGCTTTATATAATCATAACAAAAATCCAACAATAAAAGAAAATGAGTGAGTTTATAAAACGTGAAGTTTCTCTCTCTCCCTCAAATTTTCTTTCTCTGACCTGTTTTGGTATCTTATGCATACATTTTTTCCATTTCCGAGAATAACTTTGCTCTTATTATTTGTGACCAATTTCCAAAATATAATTTAAGCAATTTGTTATAATTTATGTTGGGTGATTTTCTTCTTGTTTCTTGTTTGCTCCCTAGTAACATATATGCTTTTAAAACAATAACTATTGTGTGCATCTTTGTAACCTTCGGAATGCTTAATCTATCTCTTTGGTAATGAGTAATAAGCCAAAATTGAGTTGACATGGTTTGAAAATTAGAAGAGATATATTTAATCTTTTGAAAGTGAATGGTAACTTATCCTCTGAGTTTTAAGAAAAATTGAGTTTGGCAAGTGGAATGTTGAGAAAAAATACAGTGCCCAAGTTAGAAATCAAATATGCATTAGCTTCAAGGTAAATAATAAAAAACAAATGAACACAATTTAGGGAAAAACATGGTATGAAAAGGATAGAAACCTATCTATTTACTTTAAAATAAACCATATTCACTTCTGTTATCAAAATTTCTTCATTACAGACAACCTGATTTCAAATTAATTTATGGATTAATATTCTTCCCCCCCCCCCACATATCTGTATTCAAATAGGGAATTTCTAGCTAATTAATTTTCTTAAGACTTCTTTTCTATCTTTGAGAAACCAGCTTTAATATTTTTAATTATGTTAACCAAACTGGATGACTTTCAAATAGCATCCTCTGGCTGGTGTGGCTCAGTTGGTTGGGCATTCCATGCACGGAAAGGCTGCTGGTTTGATTCCCAGTCAGAGTATATGCCGGGTTTCAATCCTGATTCAGGACATGCAGGAGGCAGTTGATCAATGTGTCTCTCACACTGATGTTTTTCTCTCTTCCTTCCTCTCTTTCTAAAAATCAATAAAAAATCTTTTAAAAAGAAAAAAATAAACAATACCCATTGAGGCTATTCTCCAGAAATGCCTCCTAACCAGGTAGACAGATAAAAGGTGGAAACACTTTTTCCATCAGTCCCAAAGTGGCATTCCATTAAGAAAAACAATCTGCTGATGCTCTGTAGTTGATACCAGCAAGCTCTGTGCAGTGTTTCTAGAATTTTTCCTTGAGTCAGCCCCATGTGAGGCTATGCCGAAAGCTGTGATTTTGTAAATCTTTTTTTAGTTCCTATGGGGCATCCTGTGAATTGTGGTCTCTTCATATCTGCATCATGGGGAAATGCACACAGATCCGAAAGAATCGGACAGTCTCACGTCTCAAAATATCCCCCACCACCCCCCTTCTGATTTGGAAAATAAAATTAGCTCTGAGATTTTAGCTCTTGGAAACTACACATTTGGGAAACATCAGGGTTTTCAAGTTCTCAAGTAGGGTAATTCTTTTGTTTTCCCTGTCATTAATAAGCCATTTTCTCCCATGAATTCAAAGAAGCTAAAATCTTCACGAGTCTCTTAACTGTTTTCCCTTTTTCCAACTTTAGTTTCATCTGTAATAAAACAACAGAGTATCTGCCTCCTTTTCCCCCTCCCCCTAATCTTACATGGCCTGGCTAATAAATCAGTCCTTTTGTTGGGGCCTCTTAAACGTATCTTGTATTTTTTTAAATCATTGTAATAATATTATATGGCAGGCAAAAATATAATGATAAATGATAATTTGCCAAAAAGATGAAAAAAACACTGAGGTGTTACCTATCAAAAGTTCTCCTTCTGTCTGTGATGCAGCACAGATTGTGATCGTGACAGTAAATCTGGTGCTATTGTTAATGCCATGGCACTTGGGTTTTTGGCTTGCTTTAGTCCAATCTGTGACATGCTTGTGAATATCTTTCTTCTGTTCTGTCTGTATGGCATATGGATTTCTGGGATACAACGTCAGACCTATCCACATAACAAGTGTTCAGAGCACCTTATCATTTTAAAAAGCCAATTACTCAAAAAGACAAATGTGAAATGTTTCACATTTAATGATGAGCAAATCTGCAAAACAAATGCAATTTTGCTCCTTCTAAAAAGTTTAGTTTAACTGTAAATATTGCAATGGAGTCTTTCATGACACACACCACTGAGAGAGAAAAGCTCATTTCATACATATTGTATATCATCACTGTCAATTACATCTGCCCAGTCTTTAAAATGAGGGTGGTATAAGTAATTAGAAATAAAGCAAATAGAATATTCTAAACTACAAGGCTCTGGAATCACTGTAAAAATGTCACTGTTAACATTGAACACTCTAAAAAAATATTTTGAAAGTCTCACCCAAAAAACTGAAAACTGCATATGTCTACAGAGGTAAAGGTCATTCATGAAACGCTCAACAACAAAAAATACCAATTCATTTTTTAGAAATATTTGTCAATATGTAAAGAATGTTTTGTACATAAGTTCTCAGTTACTGTTGAATCAGTGGCTGTATGTAATATTCCCACATGGAATGATGTCCTTTCGAATACTTTAAAACAAAGGTTTAGTGAAGGATTTTATGGGGACATCTTGAGTGCTAAGATTTGTATGGAAGTGCAACTAACAAAATACAATAACAATGGGTTTGCAACTGACTTATGTATTTAAACTCTGGTATCTGTTTATGATGGAGACAATAGCTTATTCAGAACTGCACATTCCTATCCGCATCCACCCTATCCCACTTAAGCAAAACTAAGACAAGACTGAAAATAAACACAAAACAAAACAATCCTACTCTTCAGCTTCCCCATGTAGATTGTGTATATATTGTTGTCACATTTAAATGTCTTTATCCTTTTTTTGTCTACTCATTCTTTCAGCCTCTTTTTACACCATGAACACTGGTAAACAGAATATTATATGACATGAAAAATGGAATGCACCTGGCACTGGTAATTTTAGAAGAAACTAATCTTGATATTTATAACATCATTTAGCAAGCTGAACAGTTTTTCAGGCTTGGAATGTTGAGATATGAAAAAGTTCACTCAGTTCTTGGACTTTCATTCCACATTAGAATAGAAATTTAGTAAAAACAAACAAACCAGAAAACATCTAGTCAGCTGTTGCAAAGCACACATAGAAAAGTCTACTAGACTCTTCTATTATTATAGTAATGAAGACTCAAAACATCTGTAATTCTATGGCCTTTCATGTTAACTACTAATTATCCAGGATAACACCTAAGTAGGAAGAGCTGAACAACTAGTCCATCTAATTAAAAATAGATAGAAAGCAGAGTCAATAATAATATTTTAAAGGTATTTATTGAAAAGAAGTGCTTCACATAGGATTTTATTTTTATTACATCTATTGTGAGTTATTTTAAACTATATGGACATGTGTCTTAGTTTGAAGTAAACTGATATATCTATGTGTATGACTTGAATATATCGATGTGTATGACTTGAATATGATAGGTAATATTTATCAGGTGGTCTCGGGGTATTATAATAAAATTTTTAAAATAATGTTATGGATGTCTTAAAACTTTGATATAAATAAATGGGGTCTAGATAAACAAAAAAGTAAATAACTGATTAGTATCTGAGTCTATTCCTTTCTGCCTTTCTAAGTGGATTTTACAATATTTCAAATACAATAGAATAATGTGAATTCCTCCTGGAAAGTCACCACCTTAATTTCCCACCCTTCACTTTCAACCAATTAATTATTTTCTTTCCTTTTTCTGTGTCTTAAACTCTTTGAAGTATGATGAAATATGTAACCTATACAAACTTTTATATTAATGTTTAATTTCTAGCATTTGGGAATTTAAACATGTAACACAGAAATCTTTACATCTATTTCAACATTTATGTTAATGGTTGCATCATTAATTATGATACTAAGGGATCTCTGTTAAGAAGGAGCCAACTTTCATAACCTCTTCCTGTTATGGATTAGATCTGAGCGTTTGCCAGTGATGACCACGAGAATGAACAATTCACACTTGCCTAAAGTCAAGATGCAACTGGTATTTGTTGACTAATATGTTGCTTATTTCTATCATTCTAGAATCTAGCAGTTTATAATCAAATCTCAAAATCACCCTGTGAAATTGGAAGGGGGCATAGAGGTCATCTTTCCACTGAACCCCTGCTCTGGATAGATTTGGTAGCAAGTGGTCTAGCCTGGAGTCATGGTTGCCCACCTTATTCTGTGAATCACTATAAGATGTCTCTTAACTTTTTTAAGAAGCAATTTTCCAAGCTGTAAAACTCAGGTGACACCTATTTCACAAAGATATTATGAATAAGATAATACATGGTAAAGCCCTATAAACTATAATATATTCCATAAAGACATTCCAGTGCCTTTCTCTGACTCACCAGCAACTTTATCTGTTTGTTAGTTTGTTTATTTATTTATTGCCTTGCTTATTTTATAGGATCTAAACCATTCAACAGCAAAAGACACCACGGATAAAATTTAAGCCTTTTTAGATATAAGCAAAGCTGCCAAGAAGAGAATTTTCCTTTGTTTCAATGCTCTTTGAGAATATTTGAAATGGTTTCCTCACAGCTTGTCCCCAAGTTCTTCCCAAAAATTTTTGTAAAAGAAAGGGGGGAAAAAAGCAATACTGGTATTAGGAATAATTTCGACAGCTGCAAGCCTCCATAGTCAGTCTCCACATAATATTATTATGTGAAATACTATCCAGGCAGTACCTGAGTCCATAAAGTGTCAGGTGGCCATTTGGCATGAGAAAAAGAAAGGAATCAGATCAACATTTTATAAGTGGCTTGAATTTTTTTTTTGCACCTGTTATTCTACAATTTCTTTCAGTTACATTTCAAAACACTACAGTTGGGATCTCCTTGCCAACCTGAGATGGCATAAGCCTGGATAACAGAACAAAATGTGAGAAGGTCCTTCTGTCTTTAACGCCTGTTCACCAGTGAATCAGCCTCCAATTAATCTGTTTCTTCAGTAGGAGTTTAATAAAAGTCAAGCACACACATGTTCAGTATTGAAGCTATGTTAACATTATCAGTCTAGCCAGGTCAAAAATCCTGTGTAATTAGATGCCAGAAACCATTTTAAAAAATTAAGGATTCTGCCATTTATTATAAGCAATTGATTATCAGAGATAGAAATGTTTATACTTAAAATGAAAATGCAAAGAGAGGGATGCTTCTCATTAAACATTGAGAGGAGAAAACAAATTTTGTCTCCTGGCCAGTCTGCACATAAAACTCAATATATTAGATTTGCTATTTTCTATTTGTTTATGAACCAGAAAATTCAGGATCATTCAGCAACTTTTATTTCCATTCTACTGTGTGGGTGATGAACAGAGTTGGTTGTTTACATTCAATCACATTCAGTATTATGCTTGGAGGAAGCTCTTAACCCCATCATCTGTGCCTATGGACTGAGTGTGCCTCGGTGTTTTCTGGAGGAAATCAACAACGCTGCAGATGGAAATACAGGTTGGATGCATTTATGACAAGCCGAGTTAGCATTGAAAGCTTCCCAAAGCCCAACGAGGCTGCTTAGTTTAGCAATGGCAGAGAAAATAACATCCCAGAAGAGTCTAATTCCCTCATGTATTTTTGGTAAATGACATTTTAACCCATAACTGAAGGGTACATTAGCTTTGCATAAGTCAAAAAAACAGTATTATTCTAGCAAGCACCTCTTCAGTGACAGTAGAATCTAACTGGTAGTGGTAAGGTGTATGAAGTCTGATTCTTGCACTGCAGAAGGATAAAATAAAGATGTCTCATCCATATGGGACTTTCTATACAATTTGAAAGTTTTTAAAGACAGATTATGTAAGACATAACCACTGGAGGCATAAAACAGGTATTTCAAGGCAGAAAGGAGTTAATGATGATGATGGTCTACACTCAGACTTCAGCTTTTATTTAGCTACGCAGAAAAATATTTTATTGTTCTGCCTTTTTTTTTTTTTTTTTTTTTAGAATTGTAATAGTCAGTTCATTAAAGGTATGAATCTATCTTTATACCCTCCAAATAATTGCAGAGAAATACTTCAAATAATACAAATGAAGATAAACATTGTGATATAGAATTACATGTTAGGTGAATTTCAAATTAGTGGAAATTTATGACTATGGTGCAATCTTGCACTCTACCAGGTATTACACATTGTAGAGACCAGTTTTGATTAAAATGCTAACATTTGTAGCATCCTTAATTTTCCTACTATCCATGAAAAAATATAACCAAAAATAAAGAAACTGTGAATAAAATATCCTAGGCTTATATTATATTTTTTTCTTTATTTAAGCCAATAATCAATAGAGTTAGAAGATCTCTATATATTTAAGATACTAGTTACTTTCATAGAATACATCAACTTTATCTTTTGTTTAGGATAGGGGTGTCGAACTCAATCAGAGAAGGGGCCAAAATCTAAAATCCAGCCTAAATCGCGGGCCGAATGGTTTACTGAACAGTCATAAACTGTCATTGTGATGGAAACGCAGCGGAGTGCAGTGATGACAGCGTGGTGCGGGCCACATTGCAAGGCCTGGCGGGACGGATTTGGCCCGCGGGCCTTGTGTTTGACACATGTGGTTTAGGATGTATAAAATGTAGCAAATTTTAATAAACAATAAAAAATTATATTTAAAATGTTCCACCTAGAAAAAATGACAAAAACCTGGTTACTGTTCACACAGTCATCATCTTTTTACATTTTTTTTTTTACTGATTAAGGTATTACATATGTGTCCTTATCTCCCTATTGCCCCCCAACCCCCATTGCATCCATCAGTAAGTGTGAGGAATCATGAGATACTACATATAAAAATATTTTCAAACTTGAAAGAGCTATATTTATGAGATAAACGACTATAATCACAATTGTTAAGACAGTTGAAGATGCTCCTGGAATACTGGGCATTAGGGTGCTTCATTTCTTGGTTGTATAATCTGTAACAATTTTGGGCTTTGATGCACATCTATAAAAGTAAGGAATATTCCAACAGAAGGTTGCTCTAACTTTGTCCTTAGCAAAAAGTTCACACATCATTCAGGAAGCTGGAGATGCCAACCTTGATTTAAAGAAAAGAAATTAAATCATTTTTCTTTAAAATCTACAGGGAACTTACTGTAAAAGACAACAGGCTCCTTTGGATTGGATCACACCCTTTGCCTGGTCTGTCATGGCATCACTAAATTATATGCTACCTTAATCACTAGGTACCAGTTGAGTGGGAGAGCCACTGCTTATGAAAACCATTAACAGGCAATGCTGTGTTCCCAATTCAAGCTAGCCCTCAATTAATATTCCATGGTATGTTATTTAAAAACATAGTCATGACCCAGAGAAGATCTTAGGATTTGGTTTATAAGCTTCTGGTGATATTTCTGACAATGTTTTTTGTCTTTAAAATAGAAGAATTTTATAAAAACACAGCAGCAATGATTACATAGATATTTGGGTTCTTTTCCTTGCCCTTAAAAATAGCTGAGTAAAATAGACTCAGCAAAGCAAAAAAATAAATATGCAGCACCACTTCATCTTTTTGGTGAGATCTTTAAGTGAAGCAACTTTAACTTATGATGAAATTTTCCGAGAGTAACATTTACTCAGATGCTGACAGAGTCAATGGTGAAGTAATAATACCAATTATTTTACAATATTAACTAATACAATAGGAATGTACTCATGTTCCCTGGAATTTTGGAATGTGGTATAGATTTTGGTTAGCACTCATCCTCATCCTCACTCTACTCTGTGCCTTGCATATTAGAACAAATTTACCTTGTCTCTGCTGGCTAAAGCCATCAGCGGTATCTCCTTTCTCTTAGAGAAAAGTAAAACATGTTTAGCATAACTGACAGAGACCCACATTATCCGATTTCTGTTTACCTCATGCCTTATGCCTTCTCATACTCTGTCTTCTTCATTCCATTCTTTCCTGACCTTTTGTTTCCTCAAATATATCATGATCTCCTCTGCCACAGGGTCTTTTCTCCTTGCGTGTATCATCTCTTAGTCTCTCTCATTGCTCGTGTATGCCTTCTCATTTTCCTATTCCTAACAACATCTTCCCTAGGAGATGCTTTCTTGATCCACAACTAGATACTGCTGCTGAAGGCAGTCTTTAACATTAAATGCGTCTTTTGCTTTTTGTATAGGAAGGCGATTTCCTGGAGATAACTACTGTTGTGTTTCCATTACACTCTGTATTTTTCTGAACAGCACTCTGCAAATGTGTGAATATTTAATTATTTGCTTAGTATATATCTTTTAATTTAAATCAGGCTCATCATGAGAGCAAGGAGTATGCTTTGTTTACCAAAGAATTCTTAGTTTTGGGCCAGTGCTGAAATATAAGAGGAGCTCACTTGAAGTCTCTTTTCAGTGCTCACACAATTTTTCAAGGTCAAGGTAAAATGCCATATTTTTGTTGGGTTTCCCTTCTGCAGTCTGATTTAATCCTTCTTTGATATTTTTTGTATATTAATGACTTTTGCTCAATAAATGTTAAGCTCATTTAATTTCAACAACTGTTCATTTTACACATTATTGTATTCTTCACATCATATATTCTAGGGGCTTTGAGTTTATATTATTAATGTTGGTTTTTGTTTGTTTGTTTTTTTACTAAACCATGGTAGTAGGTGGTCCTGATAGACAGTGTCTTTCAGACAAGCCATAATAATCTTCCACTCTTGTCCTCAAACCCTCTCAGCCTCTCTTCCCTCTATCTTCCCTGAATGGTAATTTTTGACCACTTTCGTATCTTACTTTTTTCTTTAAGATATTATATGAGATTAAATCTTTGAATTTTTAATCACCTCCTAATCACAATAACAAGAAAAAACCTAGTCATCAATAAATTGCCCCATTTCTCTGTGAAAATACATTTTACCATATGATCTGGGATTTCACCAGTCTTTTATCTCTAAATATAATAACAATCATTTAAAAACATGAAACAAAATTAATATTGAAGTGTATTGAAAGATTCTTTCCACTTTAGAAGCCCTTAATAAAAAATAAATAAAATGAAGATGCCTTTCCCAAGCCAGTTTGGTTCAATGGATAGAGTGTCACCTACAGACTGAAGGGTACTGGGTCTGATTCAGGTAAAGGGAATGCACCTTGGTTTCAGGCTCTTCCTGGGCCTGGCTCCTGGTTAGGGTTCATGCAGGAGGCAACCAATCAATGTGTTTCTTTTACATCAATATTTCTCTCAGTCTTTCCCTCTCTCTTCCACTCTCTCTAAAAATCAATGGAAAAATATCCTAGGGTGAGAAAGAAAGGAAGGGAGGGAGGGAAGGAGGGAGGGAGGGAGGGAAGGAGGGAGGGAGAGAGGGAGGGAGGGAGGGAGGGAGGGAGGGAGGGAGGGAGGGAGGGAGGGAGGAGGGAGGGAGGGAGGGAGGAAAGAAAGAAAGAAAGAAACCTGCTTCAGAAATATGGCTGCCATTATCTGGAAATCTTTTATATTTTCATTTCTACTTTTTCCCAGTAGGTGGAAGATAGTGCTTGTTATTAAATATTACCATTGAGAATAAGGGAAATTGAAAGACTTTCTCTTCATCTTTATCATGATTAAAAGTCTGTCTGAAGTTGATGACTCCCAGAGTGTATAAGGTAATTATCATATTTAGTTGGGGTTCCGTGAGAATCATGTGTGCACCGTGAGCAGGTATTCTGGCCATGGTCTTTATTGCTCTCCATGTGCCCACAGTTGTAGTGTAGAATTTTTATTTTACAGTCTCAATTCAATTCTTCCAACTTGCCAACAAGGAAGAAAGTAATCTATGTTCTAATATTGGCTATAACTAGCTCTTAACTCACCTTGGGCATGTTCCCATGCCTTACAGACTAGTATATTTATGGATACTTTCATCTCTAAGAGTCTATTGGTTTATACAGAGTGATAATGAAGTTGTGGTTTAGAGTTGTAGGGAAGTTAAGTGTCACAATGGATGAGCAAGTAAGTCTATTTGAAAGCTCTAATTAAGTTGTAGTATGTATGTGTGTTTATTTAGCAATCACTGTGTATATACATCAATAATTAATAGCCTGGTTATTAAAAAAAGGAGTGGCATTTTTAGGAAAATAGTTATTAATTTTTGTTATGTCCCAAACCATAGAGGCAAGTTGGACACGACCCTGGTGAGCCCCACCCTCTGGCACATAAGAATGCCTATGCTGACAAAGGTTCCTACAAAGTAACTTGCTGTTTGGTGAATTGTTCTTCCTATAGTCAAACTGGCTTTATGGTAAATAGCAATTTGTAGTGTTTCTTTCTATTTTAATTACACTACAATTGGGAGGACAGTCCTGTGAAAGATACCACTCTTAATTTCCACAAAATTTCACATTGTATATCTTAAGTACCAACTGAGTAATAATATCAGACTTCTTATAAATTGTCTGGAGATATTTCTCAAAAGATAAATTCTGGATCGATTGTAGTCTTCTCAGAAATGTTAATAATGATTCCTGCCTTGAGGATAAATCTCTACTAGTGATATAAAACCTTTAATGCATGTAATGCAATGTTGAAAATTTCAGTAACTGGATTATAATAATCTAAATCTTTTAATCTAGGCAGAAAGTAGGCTAACTTTGGTGGTCTAGATCTTTTGGGCTGTCTAGGTCCAATTTTTCTCTTTTATCCACAAACCCCAAAATAAAAATAGGAACAGAGACCTTTAGAATGAAACATGTACTAATGTACTAAATAATCTCTTTGTATATAAATATATAAATATTATAATTCACTTTTGTTAAAAAAAAAAGAAGGATAACATAAAGTTCTATCTTGGGGAAATCTATTTTTTCTTATTCATTACATATATATATATATATATATATATATATATATATATATATATATATATAAAACTAAACACATTCCTTATATTTTTTAAGCCTGACTATGAGTTTTAAGAACATTTATCTGTCAAGATTTCTAACTTGAGACATGCATCTACAATGAGTTAGCTTAAGAATATGACATTTTCTCACTGATTCCTGAACAAATTCTCAAATGATAATGACTTTTGTTGAAAACTAAACTGGTCACTCAGAGGTCAAAATCATATCAAAGAATCCTATATGCTGTACAAAATTATTCCTATAACTCACAAAAGTCAAAACAACAAAAACTCTCAGCATGCTCATTAGTTTTCCATTTATGTTTCTTTAAAATCTCATCCATCTCTACCTCATTTGCTGATTTCATAGTATTACTTCAAGCTGCTGACACATCTAAACTCATCTAAAACTATCCAAAATAAATCTCATTTGTCTTCTATAAGTAGTGTGTTACTGTGAGCTAAGGGTATGTATTATGGGAATATACTCATTACTTAAACTGCATTTCTAAATGCATGTTCACATAATATAGGTTTGATATAACACTCAATAGAATGTATATATTAAACCTTTCAGTAATATAGTGATTGGTGAAATATATAATAATAATTATTTCAGAAGTTATTATTTTAATATATACATTTGAAATTTTTAAAATGTTTGAAGATGTAGACCAATTGGCAAAAGATTTAGAAGAATAACATTTCTGTTTAAAATTTTATATTTGCCTAGCCAGTGCGGCTCAGTGGTTGAGAGTTGACCTATGAACCAGGAGATCAAGATTCTATTCCCTGCAGGGCACATTCTTGGTTGTGGACTCAGTTCCAGTGTGGGGCATGCAGAAGGCAGCCTATCAATGCTTATTTTTCATCATTGATGCTTCTTTCTCTCTTTCCCTCCCCCTTCCTCTTTGAAATCAATAAACCACCATTTTAAAATATTATATTTAAATTCTATATTTATTCCTATTTAAATTAGGAAATGGCAGCTTCCTAAAAATCCATCTCAGAAATAAAAGTAGAAAGTATTTGGGAAAATATATAGTGACAATCCGTACTTTCCCCGCATGTTCTCAAAAGACCTTCATAATGTAATGGATAGGAGTTATTTTGGTAATTGACCACTCTAAGCCTGATAAGTTTCTGTGGGCCCCTGTTACCTAATTCATTCCTGTAACCTTTTTTCAAAGCCAACGGACCTCTATTTCCCCCCCAGGAATCTCTTGGATAGTCTGTGTGTTAGTTTCTAATAATATGTTCTTGTTTTTGACCTGAAGTACCACAAGAATAACCTTTCCCAGGTTCCAATGACAACATGATAAATGTCTTGAATCTGTAGTAATTACTTTTGAAATGTGAATTAAGGCAATGTTTGCTCATGATTTTCCTTAAAAAAAAGAAAAGAAAATATACAATTTCAGTTTACTATTGGGCTGGGAACCCCCCTGGGTCTTCTTTAATGGCTCCGAAACTCCACCTTGCGGAAAGGGATACCCTGTTCAGAAAGTGAGGGTGGGAAGGAAATTCTGTCACCTCTGACAGCCACGGGGTGGGGGAGGTGCAGGACCACAAGACTGAGCTCATAGGGTGGCAAGAAAGGGCACCAGTTGTAGCAGCGTATCATTTCCTTTTGTAACTTTATAATTAGGAATCAATTGAGTTAAGTGCTTGCTTAATAACTGGCCTCCAGAATGAAGGAGCCCGCTTTGCAAAATCAGGAAAATTAAAAAAAAAAAAATTTGGATTGTGTAGCATGTTTTATAGCACATTGGAAATCAGATCTCTCCTCACATAATGGCATAAATGTTTCTCCGTGGTGGCGTCCAACAAAGGTATCACATGGGCATGACCCGAAGAGGGTAACTTATTTCACGGCAGTTAATTATCCCGATTTATCCCAAGAAACTAGGTTTTATTCTGTAATCTGTGGGGAAATCTGCTGTTCTAGCCCTAAATCCCTTCCTCAGTCAGGTGATTATCAACTACATTTTTCTACAGGAGGGAATGAATGCCACATACTGCCTAAGCAGCTTTGGAGGCAAAAAGGCCTGGCCCTGTAATAACTTTTGTGCGGGGTATTGATTCAGAGAGCATGAGGGAGCCCAAACCCCCAGGGGTTCCCCAGGGGGCTTTCTGTGGCCTTCTGTACCTTTTGTGTCCTCCCACACTCCCACCTCCACTGCGGCCCCTCGCATTACCTCGCAGCAGGAGAGTCCAGGTAACTGTGCTGGCGTTCCCACAGACGGAGCAAAACCGCAGGTAAAAAGCTGGCCCCACAATGAAATCTGATTTCCCAGCCGGCCACAATCAATACGGCTTTAAAATTTGATAACAGGGAACTTTGGCAGAAATAATCAGGTTTGCTGTCAAAAGCAGAGGCAAATTTTCTCCCAACTCCATGGTTCTTTCACTTTGGGCTGATACCTCAGCAGATGTATTTCGTGTGTTCACCTGTGCATGCTCGTGTGCTGTGTGTGAGTGTGAGCTTGTGTGTTTTCCAAGCATGTACATACATGCAAATATCTAGGGTAAATCTGAACGCTTTTGTGGAAGTGAGTGAGCATATGAGGCAGAGGGCTGGGGGTGCAGAGGGGGGAACGTGAGAGGAGGGGGAAGCAGAGGGGCACAGCATCTCCTGCTCCATGAATTTATTCAAAAGCATTGCAATCTGCATGCACATCTTCATCACTTCAGCGATAATTAAATCTCGGCATCACAGGTGATGTCCTCACACAGTCTCTCTCCCGGGTTCCCACTGGGCCAATGAAGCAGGCCTCCCTGTGAGGCCTGTTAGCACAGATCAGGTGGTAATGTGGAGGGACAGATGAGCTTTAGCTGACAGATGGCAGGATGACCTGGAAAACCTGCCCCCTTTTCTAGGATCAGGCAGCAGCTGACAGGTATTATTTCATAAAATAACGTCTAAAAGGAATCGCCAGGGTCTTCGCATTAATCTGAGGCTGCAACCAGCCATGTAACGTTTATGTCAGAACAAATCTGTCTCTATGCAGGCGCGGGAAAGTGGTTTTTGATGAAGTTGTTCATAAATTTTAATATAATATGCCTGATGGTGTCAGATATAGTCTCATATCTCTTTTATATTTAAAGGCTCTAGTGAAACATAGAAATATTCAATCTTCAACAAGCTACTTTTAAATAACTAAAAAGTTAACCAAGGGTACCTTACTGCCTTTTTTTTTTTTTTTTTTTTTTTTTTTTTTTTTTTTTTTTTACGTTTCAATAAAGAACTGGTTCATCTGTGCTCCCTGTTTTTAAATGAAAATGATTTCAATGCCATAAAAAGCTTTTTGCCTGGGGTACCAAACAAAAGGAGTGAGACTGTCGCAAAGTTGCTTTTATGGAAAACTTGCTTTCTGGCAAAAAGGAAATTAGCCTAAACTCACCATAAACAACAATGGCAGGAAGCCCCTGCTTTCTACATACATAAATAATATTTCACAACTTCTGGAGAAAAACAACACAAAACGGCAACTACTGGCTGGTTGGCAAAGATAACCCTTTCATCAAATGAGCTCTCCAGGCACCTGACATTTCAAAGTTTCAACCCAAATGGTTATGTGGGGAATTCAGCCACCTGGATGGGGTTTGGCTTTGTCTGTCCCTTGTGTTATTCCCAACAGAATGATGTAGCAAGGTATAACCCATAACTCAATCTGCATCTACCTATGAAACTGCAGACTCACTTTGCTCTTGCTCTATGTGTACAATCCAATATTTCAGTATCAAACTTCTAAATCTGCCAGGGGAAAATGCTGACATCTTTCTATTTATCTGATTGTTATGAAACAAGGGGACCATTTATTGTGATTGTATTAAACAAGGAGACTTTTCCTTTTCTAGAGACCTTTTGTGCTAAAGACTGCCTCTTTAAGTACCTCTAAGGATAACTGGAAAGTGAATTCATGAAGGAACAGACGCCAACGTAACCTGGAGAAGCATGTATCATAGAGATGGAACCATCTCCACACACTTCATAATCACATTTCACCTGCCCATCTGCTGTAGATCTGGGTTTATTAGTGAGTGCACCAGATACAGAGTCATGCCAGTTTAGTATTTCAAAAACATATACTGAATACAATTTGCAAAAATGAATATGGCCTTAGTAAAACAAGACAAAACAAAACAGAAAAACATAAATTTCAAGATGTTTCATTTAAAAAAAATGAAATTAATGAGAAATATGGGAAATGTTCTAGTCTAATTAGAAACTTTTAAGTACCATCTAGCTTGAATCTTCTAAAATACTAGTTTACCAAATGTTAAAAATAAATTCTCCATTTGACATCTCATAAAAATAATTAAAGGTTTAAAAGTATTCATACAGATATCTTACTTCATTATAACATAATCAAACTAAACCTTTAAAAAACTTCAAATGTACAGACCTTTGTAGAAAGTGTAATTTTCCTTACTCTACATTGAACATAACATTAAATTATAGATTAGTAAGGAATAGAATTTAGATCTAATCATAATAGAAATATTTTTATCTGAAGCAATTAGGACCAATACTTAGTGAGCAGTCTAAAAAGTTAAGTGAGGAATTATAAAATTATACAGACATAATACCTATCTAAACCTATTAATAAAATTTACAGCAAATACATATTTTGTATAGAATCAAAGCTTTTCTTTGTAAGAGGTTCAAAGTTTGGGGCTTCATGCTCTCCCTCCCAGAAACCTGTCTGTAATACATGTAGAATTTCTATTTCTCTTTTCTTTGAAGTAGAGCAAAAATTCAATGATACATGCAAAGTAAACTAAGTACAGAATGCTTCTGAATTTTTAAGATTTTTGTCAAGATTTACAGCTGTCTTGGCTATACCTGATATGGAACAGTATTTCCTTTAGCAACTCATTTATAAAAATTTCCCATAGCATTTACCTTTGATTTTCATATAAAAAATAGCTTCTTTTCATTGAATATTCTCATGTCATAAGTTCATATCATAAGTTCATATAATGCTGAATTAAATTATGCATTTTATTCATAAAAATTATGTAGATACTTTTTGGAAAAATATGAATAAAAGTTTCTTCATAAATACTCTACTCAACTATTAGGCACAAAATAGTACAGGCATACCAGAATGTGGAGTATTAGTTTTGAGCCTTTAGCATGGTGTTGATGTCAGTTAGTACATTTGAGAAAGAATAGGGAGAGTATTAGCTAAGCTTTGTGGCATTTAAGTGACACTGCTTATGTTATCTTCCGAATATCTATTTATTACTCTGTGTGTGCATGGAGGTGTTTATGTGTGTATTCTATAGTTTGGTAAGGGAATGGGGGGGCATTTAAGAACTCACACACACACACACACACACACACACACAAACATTGTTTACAATATATTAATAGGGTTGTTTTTCTTTTTCTAATTTGGAAGGTAATGTTGCCTTCTATTCCTTTTTTTCTCTCCATGGCCTATACAGTGTCTGGTTCACTCTGGTGATTAGTAGTTTACTAGCTATGTAAGCTTAGGCAAGTCCTGTGTGCCGGTTTCTTTATCAGTGAAATGTCAGAATTAATAAAATGTCAATTTATTTTATAAATTATGTGGATCAACCAATGCAAAGAGCATAGAACAAAACCTGGACTATATTGAGTTCTCTGTAATTGATATCTGCATCATCAATGTTGCTGCCATCTAATCATTATTCTTTTTTAAATATTCACTCATCAAAGATAAACCCTAGAGACAAATATGAAGGGGATTCCTGAATTGAGACTCTTACATTCTGTTTAATTGTTCAAAACAGTTGCCACCTATAAGTGGATATTAAGACATGTGGGTAAAAATTACATTCATTGAACATTCATTAGTGTTCCAAATTTCCCTTAGTTAAAATGATGAAGTTCCATTATTACAAAAATGTTTAATTCCTATGTTACCTTTTTTTTATCTTGTTTCTTCCTAGTGATTAATGTTTTGTACACATTTCCAAATATTATATTATATGGCAAAACAGTGAGGTTTTGGATTTACTCTCATGCTCTGGAACAAATATCCTTTATGGAAAATTATAAGCTGATTTGGCCATTTTGAACAAAGATGAATTCCTATACAAGACGTCTTTCTGGATCTCTTTTCTAATGGACATTCTGGACACGTGAAAATTTTACATGAGACCAATCCCAGTCTATTCCTTCCACATGTTCTACTTTCAATGTTACTAGAAGACAAGTCCTACCCTTTATTTCTAAGAGAAATTCTTGAACATGGGTCTTCAGTAGGCATTTTTAAAATCCTAGACACGTTGTGCTTTCTCCTTTTTTCTTTCAATAGGCTTTGCAGAAAGTTTACCCCTTAACTTCAAAACAAGCTCTAAGTTTAAAACACACATGAATTTTTTATGTATAGTTTGATTTGCCCCATCAGAATGAATAAACATAGAACATTCACCCATGTGCATTTTAGATTTTTTTAAACCACCCACCCCTTGGGAAACACCACGGACAGTTTTTGGACTACTCAATAATATCCCACTGGACAATATTCAGATGATCTCTAAACTCTGTGCTGGTGGCTGAGTAGTTTCAGGTTGTAATATACCTCAAGTGGAATTTATCTGCATTTCCTCTCCTCATTGACAATATGAATTACATCATGTATGTTTTAAGGAAATCATTTATATTTTATGCTTGGCCATAAAGTAGAACATGACAACGATTAGAGTTGAATATGAACATTTAAGAAGTCAAGAAACAATAGGAAGTATTTATTCATGTAGGTAGGAGCATTAGCACTATGTTCCATTGCCAAAGAGCTGCTAGGCCTGATATGGTCCTTTGTCTAGTGCTTATAGATGGATCTGTCTCCTCTGGTATCTTAATATTTATACTAGTGTTAGTTGAAAACCAACAGAGCTGGATATATATGTAATATGTGCCTAAAGACTTCAGGTTTCATAAAGCAATCTTACATTTGCTTGATTAGTCCATTTCATCTGCTACAAATTAATGGCTTTAGTGTAGGAGACCTATAGGCACTACAAAGCTATTCTACTAAGGTGAGGTCTGCAAGTTGGAAAGTTATCTTGCAAGCCAGATAATGGTTACACTGAGTGTCCCATGATTTGAGAAAGGGAACTATTACTGTAATTCCACCTCCTTTCATACAGAAAAAAGTATCGAGACACATCTTGAATACATTCAGGTAATTTTAGTAATCAGTGTGCATTTGCTGAAATGCCTGTTGGTAGAAGTGTCCAGAAAAAAAAAAAAAGCCATTCCAATGTCTATGGGAAAGCTCTTAAAACATATGCCTTCACTTATAAGTTTAGATAGTATTTGGATGGAATACAGTGAATTTTAACTTGAGTCTAAAAGTGGAGTGGCCCTCACTTGCCCATGCTGAGAGTGACAGTCAGGTGATAGCAAACACTTTAGTTAGCTCTCTTGTAGCTGAAGCTTCTCAACCAATATATTTATCTGCTTTCACAGGTTGTGCATAAAACCTGATGCTCTCAATCATCCTAAATAACTGCACATGTCAATCTGAAGGGGTCCTCGACCAGGCAGACTCTCCTCTACCCTGTGTGGTTTGAAAACACTTGCTTGACCTCTGCGAGCGCTATTCTCTCACTGTGGTTTGTATGAAAACCTAAGATTGGAAGATTTCCAAAGCAACCATCAATTTTACGTGGTGAATTTATGAGAAGCTTCTCTCCAGGTAAAATAAAATAGTAGCCTAGGGCTTCTATCAAATGCTTTACACTGATAGTATTTGTAGAATGAGATAAAATCTCTTTTTCTATAAAGGCATGTCTCATTCAATTTTGCAAAGAACAGACATGAGGGGCAAGTTATATTCTCTGATGTGTTTTGAAGCTTTTTTTCATAAGGGGATGAGGTATATCTTGACAGGTTACATATAACTCCACTTGGAGGCAGAGGGAAGGATTAGATGAAATTTCAAGGGAACTCAGTCTTTGATTATGAGTTTACTTACAAGTAAATTCAGATAGTCCACAACAGAAGTAGACTTCAAAGATGGGTGATTCCTGAATGACGCCAGGAACAGAGAGAGTTATTTTGGAATTCCCAAACTCTTTTTTAAATTTTACTTATGCAGGTGGGTTACATTCTCTTCCTATGTACTTAGCAATATTTTTTTTTTTTTAACTCTAAAACACATAGGCCTTTTTGCCTGAGTTAAATTTGTTTCCTTAGCTGGTAAAGCTTTTTCTTTCCATATGGTCAGGATAGCTAATTTAGTTTGTCTCTGAGGTGGCCAACATTATAGTGTGGTATCATAGAATATAAAAATAAAAGAAGGTATGAAAACCTTATTCTAAAAATGAACTAAAAACAGATGGGACATACGTTTCTAACGTATTTAATTTGCATCGTCTTTTTCTCCTTTTAAAGTTCTTGTGGACCAATCTTGCAAAAAGGCAAAACAAACCCTAAACACTCCAGTTCCATGCCAGCAAGCTGCCAGGCTGATCTTTTTATCTCCATCAACTCCATGAAAAATCAACGGGAAGAAAAAAATCAGAACCCGTGTGTTTAAATGTCCTGAAATATTTAAAAAAAAAAAATTCTAAAATAACATTCTTCAACTATTTCTCACTTACTGTCAAACTATTTCGAAGGAGAAGAATAGTCATCTGCAAGCTTGAATTACCACAGGGAGCCTAGTATTGACTTCTGTCTTGTCTCATGGGGAGCAAGAACTATCCAGGTGGCCATACAAGACCATGCAGGTGGTTGCCAATTTTTAGTTTCCTCTCCAATATCTTTCCATTTATTTAATGCTGCTGTAAAGTTTTTATTACTTACTCCAAGATACTATCTCATGCACACTGGGCCTCACATCATGCTTTCATCAGATTTGCCCAATGTAACTTGTTCAGTAACTCACTATGCAACACCCTCGTGGCTTGGTACCAGCTACCATACAGGAAGAAGACTAGGTCCATGTGATTTCAAAGCAAATAAATTAGAAAGCAAAATAACTTAGACTCATAATTACTGGTTTTGTCTGAACAACTGGCTTAACTATTTCCCTTCACCACCACCATTTCCTGAATAAACTATTTTTTAAAAATCAAGTCAACACACCGTAGAATAGCTTGAGAACTGCAGGGGTTCAGCTCAATGTAGAATATATGACAAATTATTTTGTATACTTTCCATCTAGGGCATAATTACTTTCAAAAAGTATTTTCAAGAGAGATTGTTTGGATCCACCGTAGCATTATAGCTGCATTATTAGCAATAGAAAATTTGCAAATGTAATTTTTTTTGACATTAAAACATTTAAATTTTATTACTAATGTCAAGAATACTTTATTTATGGCTATCCATAATTTTTATTAAAGTTACATTCAAATAAAAGCATCAGCATGTTATTTAAATGAGTCAAGATGTTGCTTGAGCAAAATGTTTTATTTTCTTCCATTTTTTGAAGAAAATAAAAAGCCAATAGAGGTGACAATAATAATCATAAATTATCACCAAAAGAAAACTTTGGCAGTTTCTTAGGCAAATATTACTATAGTTCTGGTTTGGCATGACTTTACCTATTTTAAATGTGCTCTCTCCTTTTCTTTCTCCCTAGCATAATTCAAAAATGTCTAAGATTATTTCACTGATTATTTGAACTAGGCTTTAAAACTGTGGATTGCTAGCTTCTTTGGGATTTCTGCAACGTTGATACATCTCTAAGTGATAACGTTTAGGAAAGAAGAGACAACCATGGGTGGGGTTACTGACTCTTGACAATTTCCTTTCTGACAATGCTGGATAGTTACTTTTTCTTTCTCAAGTCAGATATTTACCAAACAAACTTTCCATAGAATATAGTATAGGGTACTGTAAGAACTGGAGGCTTAAGTAAATGCTCTTTGGCCAGTATTTTGTACCTGCCTGCCTTTTCTGTGGGACCTCCCGAGCAGAGGGAACAGGAAGTGCAGGGGAGTCACACACCAGACATCAGGTGTGCATGGCTCTCTCAGCAGCAAGGGATCCTCTCAACTGCTAAAAGCCGTCAACATTTCCTTTGGAAGCAAGTATGAGAAGAATTCTGTGCTTAGTTGGTGTAATGAGGTAAATTGCACGCCCTCCCCCCAATAAGATACACTGAAGTCCTAACCTCCCGTACCTCAGAATGTGATCTTATTCAGAAATAGGATGCTTATAGAGGCAATGAAGTCAAAATGAGGTCCTTAGGGTGGGCCCTAATGCAATATGACTGGTATCTCTATAAAAAGGTCGGAAATCTGACACAACTACAGAGACACACAGAGGGAAGACCAGATGAAGACACAGGGAGGATGTCATGTGACAAGGAAAGCAGAGATTCAAGCTATGCAGCTGTAGGCCAGGAGTGTCAGGATTGTTAGAGATCCACCAGAAACTAGAACAGGCAAAGAAGCACTCCTTCAGGTTTCAAGGGGACCAGTACCTTGGTGAAGCTTTGATTTCAGACTTAAAGGCTCCAGAACTGTGAGGCATTGAGTTGCTATTGTTTTCAGTCGCGAGTTTGTGGTATTTTGTTACAGCAGCCCCAGGAAACTAATATAGTTTGTGAAACTGGTGCCAATGAGGCTAGTGTCAGAAAAGGAAAAAAAGAAAAGAAAAGAAAAGAAAAGAAAAGAAAAGAAAAGAAAAGAAAAGGAAAATTAAGGGAAAGGGAAAGGGAAAGGGAAGGGAAAGGGGAAGGAGAAGGGGAAGGGGAAGGAAAAGGGAAGGGGAAGGGGAAGAGGAAGAGGAAGAGGAAGGAGAAAGGGGAAGGGAAATGGGAAGGAAAGGCAGAGATAAGAAAAAGCCCAAAAGAAGTGAACCACCCAAATGCAAGTTGTCATGGGTGCCTTTGAAAAGACAAGGAAAATATACCAAAGAAGGTGCCAAAAAAGATGACTGCCTGGTATGTTAAATTGAAACTCACTTTTAATTAATGGCTCCTCCTCTTTATGTGTTAATAATCCAAACATTCAAAATGCTTCACCATGGAGAAAAACTCAGGAGCAAGGAAACCATGAGCCAGGGCCTGGCTAATAGGGGGCTCAGTCAGTGTCAGGGAAAAGTGAATGAAAGAAAGCTAGAGGATGGCCAGTGTGCAGTAAGAAGGTGTCTGTAAATCACTGTGTAAACATCCAGCCACTGCTCCCCCAAAGTCAAGAAGCAGTCAAGCAGTACCAGCTGTAAAAATGGAAGTGTGCAGGAAGTGGAGGATTCCTCCAACATCTGTTGGGGCCATTAAAAATGAAAAGTAAATCCAAACTGGCAATATAAGAGATTTATTTTTTTACGTTAACCCTGACAGCAACTGCCAATTTTTTTTTTCAATCTTTTGCCACACAAGTACCTTTCAAGGGGCATAAGAATCAGCGCCAACTGTAAAAGCAGCAATAGCTGGAAAAATTGGGATTAAGACAATTTGATATTGATGGCAAGCATCCAATAAGATGAGGATATAAAAGGGGGGAATATGAGAAGTCAAAGCTGGTGGGAAGGCATCTACTTTCCCCAGGAAATTATAATCATCTGGGGAGAATATAAATCTGAAGCACACCTTAAAATCCAAAGAGAGACAAACAATTCTTTGTAGGCAATATACTCTGCAAAATAAATAATTTGGAGTTCTCCCGATATTATGAACCAGAATTTGATTTAAATAAATGCAAGCTACCTGAAGCAATAGTCACATATTTTCAAAATATGAGGAACAAGATGATACATCATTTCATGCTCATAAGATATGTAGAGATACAGCCCCCTTTAATGTATGTCAGGAGTTACCTATTTGCCATGCACATTGCCAGGAGAGGTTGGCTTTTTAAGTATTCAGAGCAGCACTTGGAATAAATAATATGTTAAATCTTCCATTGTGCCTCTCCTTTTCTATTTATGTTTGCTAACTCTGGTGTAAAGTTTGCACCCTAGTATCATGAATCCACCCATTTGTCTCTTTGTAGTGGGAGTTCAGAGATGGAAGGAACCCTAGAGATAATTTACTTTAATGGCTTAATTTAAAAAAAAAAAAAATATATATATATATATATTATTGATTTTTTACAGAGAGTAAGGGAGAGAGATATAGAACTAGAAGCATTGATGAGAGAGAAACATCAACCAGCCTCCTCTTGCACACCCCCCACCGGGGATGTGCCAACAACTAATGTACATGCCCTTGACCGGAATTGAATCTGGGACCTTTCAGTCCACATACCAATGCTCTACCACTGAGCCAAACCGGTTTCGGCTATTGACTTAATTTTATCTATAGACAAGGAAGGGTTGGGCCTAATTAATCAGAGGGAACTATAGAGTCATGTGAATGGACGCTAGCCATCAATGGCGTTGGATCAAATCTGCCTCTACTGCTTGGTTGACTCTGATTATTAAGTTTCTTATCACATGAGACAATTTAATATATCATCCAAACAGGGACACTCGTGAGGGTAAAAATGGACCACTAACAACAAGTATTCTTGGACAATAGCAATGAACAGGCCTATCTCTAAAAAACATAGTCACTTGCATTGTCAGAAAAGTGTGGACATCAGAGGGTGAGTGTGAGGATTGCATGAATCAATGTATGCAAAGCACTCAGGCAACCAAATTAGTGGTAGCTATTATTCTGGTTACTAAGTGATTGGTCCAGAACTCAGTCCAAATGTTTATAACAGAGTCAGGAGTGGAAAACATAAAGTAATATTCTTTCTACTATATTATGTTGTTACTTTAAACAGAGTAGATTAAGTAGAATACTAATAAGAAGCAGGGTACCACCATATCTTTATGATATATTAGTACTCCTTATTATCTACTTAATCTGTTTTGCTTACATTATCGCATGCATATTCAATTCTTCAATTAGATTATATCTGCTCAAAGGCTATAACTAGAGCTCTGATATATTTATCTTCATTCCTTCCTTTAACATTTTCTTTGCAAAGTGTCTAGTATAAGGTTGTGCATGCAGTAGACACATACAGAAATGGGTAATTTTGTTCTTGCTCAATTCCACTGCATATTGTGAAGACCACAAATGAGCATCCAGTTCCTGGTACAATAACTATCTGTTTAATAAATGTAGAATAAGAACTTCTTAAAAATGTACCTATGTGCATTGGGTTCCTTCATTTTTTTTTTTAAAGATCTCTTTCCTACTTGATCATTTTGAAGTACACATATTTTCTCTAAAGAGGCAAATCTTGTCACTTAGACTCTTTGATTTTTCAATTTGAGTTTTATAACTTATTTTGGTTGTTCACCTCCTCTTTAAAGTTGAAAATGTTTTTGTAGAACAATAAAGATTCAAAGTAGGAAATTCAGATTGCTTTTCAGGAAACTAAAAAGAGAATTTTGTAAATTATGCCATGCTGCAGCTGGCTATTTATACAGTGTCTGAGAATGGCCTTGTTAATGGTCAGGATGGATAATTATACTATGAATTCACCTGCAGCAGTGATCAGCACCAACAGGCAAAGTGTGTGCATGGAGGATTATTTTACTCATAGGGTTGTGGACAGACTGAGTTCTCAAGCCCCAGTTATATCCATGGGAGAGACATGTATCCACATCAGACACTCATCTCTGCTTTAAATCTACACGTATTTGGAAACATGAACTTCCAGAAACAATTCACTGAGGGCACTCTAACTTTGGAATTTTTGAAATCTCCATTTTATCAAATAACAACTTACGGTTCCAAGATTCATTACCACAAAATGGTGTGCCTGTTTTCTTCAATAAGTTTAAACTCTTCAACTTACAAACATTCATGTAAGGTTTATTCTCTTCAATATAGATTCTTTCACTCACAAGCTGTAAGGTAATGTCTATCATTTCTGTATAGTGGTTCTCTAGTACAGACAACTTTCAATACTTCTGAGATTGATTATCCAGTTTGTGGATGTAATTCAAGTCCTTGACTTCTCCACTCCCCTCCAGCAGCCTGACTCCGGGCACTTCTTCTCCCTCTAAACTCCCTGCTAGAGGGCGGCAGCAGAGGGTGAAGAAGATAAAACACATCAATCAATGTTTCTACTTTTAGCAGAACTGCTAGAGGATGGTATATAGGAAGATGTTGAAAAAGTGATACTTTGATATGAGGTTTTCATTGATTTTGAATACATCCCTTTCTCTAAGGCACTAAGGGGGACTATGGCTCTTTCAGAAACTACCACTGTTTTCAAGGGAGATCATTCAGAACGGGAAGGATAATATGTTTAATATACTGTATTGCCATTTTGTATAGATGACTGGGAATTGGCATACATATGCCAAGAGGTAACATGGATGCATAACATTAGCCTAATACCAGACCAGAGTTTTAGAAGAGCATCTTTATTTCTTAAAGTTTTAGAATACTTTTGTATCTGTTTAATAAACAGTTTTATATCTCCAGAATCAAGGATGGCTTTGAACTTCCAATCACCCACAAGTTATTTCTTAAAAAATCTTAGAAACTGTGCTTTATGATCTCATTTTCACTTGTACTAGTCCTATTAGTCACTATTATCAGATCACCTGCTTTGTTGAATTGAATCCTATCTCCCAAAGCCAGATATCCCAACCCATCATGGTTCAGGGAAATTTCAATATTCACATAAATCTTAGGAAACATAACGCTTGTTTGTTTTTCCTTCTGCTTTTATATCCAGGGGCTATTTCTAAATCAAGATTTATCTACTCATTAAGTATCATGACATATTGAATGTATTAAAGTAATTATTACTGTTTAACTGGAGGTAATAGTGTGTTTGCTGTGAAGGGAATAATAGGTATCAGATAAAGTTTTAAACTATGTATGAAAAAGTCTATAAGCCTCATTCAAGGAATTACCAAGCACAGAGAAGTCTAAAATGTAAGTATAAATCATAAATGGAAAAGTTATGATAAAAGTCATGTTCTATAATATTTATAACACAACACCTATTAATATTTTCTTTAAATTTAATATAAAAACCTTTTTAACATTGTGTTTTTAAATTTAGTTATAATAAAAGTATGTATTCATTAAATTAGTTTTCAAAGAATATTCAGTGTCTTGGAATGTTTGCCCTCTAAATTTAGTGAAAAAAGTCAGAAAACAAACCTATCTATTAGTATCACAATTTGTAAAATAAAAATATGCATGTAAAGGAAATAAAGTTAGAAAGGAAAAATATAACTCTATTGTATAATCCATTTAAAAATTGATACTTAGGAAATTATTATTTGTACATTTTTCTGTTTTCAAATTTTTCTAAACTAATCATGTTATAAAATATTTTTCTTAATTATTAAAATGATAAAACAACTGAAAATGTGCCAGCAACTTTTTGTTCTTCAATTTTATAAAAAGAGTTTTTTTTAAGTATGTTAATTGGAACAAGAAATTATTGATAGAATAAATGATTAATATTTCTTCCTATATTAAAAATTCTATTGTACTCTATATAACTTAATTAGGTAAGCATTGGCAAAACATTAAAAATGTATTTATTCTTTATAGAATTATAATTTTACTCAAGTGTTTTGAAACACAGTTTACTTAAATTATCCTGCCTTTGAAAAATTTATTAAATGTTGAGAAAAAGAGTACATAGATGCTACTTGTAAATAAAATATTCTGCTCAATAAGGGAGCAGATTCTCATTTTAAATGCCAGGGAAATGGACTGATATTCTTCAGTTTATTATTTACAAAGCAGAATATTGAAAAGGGATTACAGGAAAATATTTACCACTACCAATAATAGAAAACACAGTAATAGTAGTCTACAATCTAACCTTTATGCTTATATGTTTAATCTAAAAAGCAAAGAAAAAATGCTTCTTAAGAGTGTGGAAGTATGTTTTATCAAGTTAAATATTCCACATTTCAAAATATTCAACTAGGACTAAGATCAGGTTCCTCCTTTTTATTAGCTATAAAAGAAATATAAACATGAGAAGGGGTAGCTAGAAGCAAAGCACAGCAATTAAAATACTAATTTTAATTTAATTAAAATATTAAAATATGCTCATAATATTCATGATAAATTTCCTATGGTATATCCTTTAAAAGCAATCTAATTAAGATCAGATTTTCTAAAGCCTAATATTAGCCTCCACAGTACACATTAACCTCTTAATTTTACTCTATATGTTCGAAGTCTTACAACATATACACTGAAATTAATGAAAATAAATGCCCTTAGCTCATGGCCTGGAAGCCCCCGTAGGGTCAGGACCACATTTTAGAAGCTTTGTTTCCCACACTGACCTCACATACCAATGGAAGAGGCCTTAATTCGTGAATTCTATCAATGCTGATTGATAGACTTGAGCATTGTTTGGTGCATATTATCACTGACAAGCTACAAACAATGCACTTTAAATAAAACTCAAGTTAATATAGCACTCATTTACATAGAGTGCTCTGGCAGTGAGGGGTTTGGATTAATTGTTTTTCCTGATTAGCTCAGGGTGAATGAAAAGTTCTTTACTTTTCTGTCTGTGTAATTTAAATTTATCTTTAAAATGTTTTAGCTCATCTCTCTACTTTTAGCACCCTAAAGGGTTGCATAATGGACTATATTTGCAATGTTATGAATCTTACAGTACATAATTTTGAGCATCACTTCTGACTGTACCTAATATGAAACGTGGAGGCTGAAGATATCAAAGATGAGAATGAATGCACGTGCAGTTTAGTCCGCACTGGCTATGTGTTTGTTTTTCCTCTTTGCATAATAAATGTTAACATGTGAACTTGTTCTGTCATCATTTGCCAACAGATTTTCTTTAAAGCAGGATCTGCTCTTTTCCAAGGCATTCCTAGCCCCATGCACTGCCCACAAGAAAAATAAAATCCACTTAATGAGTATTTAGGAGAAAAGTCATGTCCTTCGTGGTGTTTCACTGCTCTTGGCTTCCAGAATGAACTCTTCAGAGCCATGGTGCTGATAGAAGTTTTAAGTCAGAATACTTAACCACGGCAGTGCTATCAGTGGGTTTGCTGTCTTTATACCTTAAACCGATACAATTTCCATTCTTTGCTAAAGAAACAGCATCTTCCGCCTTCACGGCACAGTCTAAGATTTCATTTCTAAGTCACTGGAGCTCTCAGGAAGGTCACGTCTTTATGCATGTCACCACTGGATACTCTTGCACTGTTGTTCTAACACCTAGTGAGCTGCACAGTTTCTCCCCCAACATTCCACATGTGCAAGAGAGTATATTTTTCTTAGTTCATAAGTGCTTGGCAGAACTCTCATTCCCAGGGTGTTTGGGCTATGTTGTTCTGAATTTTCATCACCAATCAGATTACTTACTTTCAGACCATAAAAAGTCACACAAAAAAGAATTTGGGAAACTTTTATGTAACAGGGCCCTCGGGGGCAATGGCAGGATGGGAGATGAAGAAAGCAGAGGCCGGGCATTGCCACCGACCCGCAGGTAGAGAGTTCTGATTCTAGCACAATGCTAATTATACAATTAGTGGCAATACATGGATTTCAATTTAATCAAGCTGAATGGTAATTTTAAGTTTAAATAAGTACCTGGTTTATAAAGAGCATAAATTGTGTCATATCAGTACCTGTCTTACCAGAGAATTACTTAAAATACATATGATCCACATCTTTGATCAAATTTCCTTTCCATCCAACCTGTTGTTAATTATTTTATTTTATAAATCTGGATCTCTCTGATGATTTTTTTTCTTACAGAAAAGTTGTGATGACTTTCATCTACTCATTTTTTTTCTCCCTTTTCTTGATAAATTCTTTGGCACACATTTATTAACAATGTTAATTTCTGAAGTTATACAAATGGAAAAGACACTGTACTTGTTCTAGAGAAGTCATTGGTCTTGTCAGGGAGAAGAACTTTTTCAATAAGGACCTATTCTGGCCACAGCGTGGATTCTCTGGCAGTGACATGCAGAAGTTATTGTTGTAACCTAAACCAGAACCAAAGAATGGATCATTTCTGAAGAGGGTCAGTCAGGCTGGGGCACAGTGGGGAAGAAACAGGTGGGAGGTTGGCAAGAGCAGGCATCTAAAAATGATGGCAAAGGGTGGCATTATATGAACATTGCACATTTCAGTAACAACATCCCATAATCCACCTACAGTATATATCCTATTTTTTAAAGGTGAGAAATGAGCAATATGTTTCCTGTTAGGAAAAATCTTATTTCTTACCCACTGGCTTTTACTTCACCCATATAATGGTTTTTGACAACTTAATTTGCAATGCTTTTTGCAGACTGTTTGAGAAGTATCAGAATTACAAATCCAGCTATAGGTGACTTAACAAGATAACTTTTCTTCTAGATATACAACGCTTAATATTTACTATTATTTTTAAAATATATATTTTTATTGATTTTTTACAGAGAGGAAGAGAGAGAGATATTCAGAAACATCTATGAGAAAGAACCATCAATCAGCTGCCTCCACACCCCACTTTGATGTGCCCACAACAAAGGTACATGCCTCTGACCGAAACTGCATCTGGGACCCTTCAGTCATCCACAGGCCGACGCTCTATCCATTGAGCCAAACCAGCTAGGGCTTTACTGTTATTTTTAAGAGCTAACCATGATTATAATAACAATTCAACCTCAGTAAAATCATTTTGCAGCTTTATTATGTCCAAAAAGGGTCCATCTATTTGAGATTTCTTATTCATGAATAATTCAATTATTATTGTTCTGTTTTCTCATTAAATGAAAAATATGATTTACCAAGTATATATATATATATATATATATATATATATATATATATATATATATCTTCTACTCTTTCTTCAATGCCCAACTCAAATTTGATGTGTTTCTCTGAGACGTTTCCCAGTCTACCAACAATACTTAATGGTTTTTCATCTCCTGAGCTGCTCTATACACTTATTTTATATTTTTATGAAGACAGAGAGTGTAATAGTTAAATGCATAGATTCTTGAAACATACTACCTGGTTTTGAATCCTGGTTCTGCCACTTAGCACTTGTATTATATTGGGCAAGTTTCATTACCACTCTGTGCCTCAATTTTCTCATCTATAAAATCGGAACAATAGCAGTACCTAACTATCGATAATAACGTCCTGAGGAATAGATGAATACATATATAAAAGGAGTTATAAAATTGTCTGACATATAGAAAATATTGTATAAGTACACACTTTTCTATCTATTGATTTATCTTTTAAGTACAATTGTTTGCTTAAGTGCATATCTCCCTCACTTGAGCAAATAATTGTAATTTGTCCTTGTGTACCAAATCTTTCAAATGCTTTTAAAAATTGCTTAACTATGAGAGGAATTTAATAAACATTGATTGATATAATGTTGGAATAAAAGACTCCAATGAGTCAATGAATGAACTTCAGGAATTCCACAATTTGAAATTATTTATATGGAGTTATTTATGAGGCAAGTATTCATATCACTTATCAAATTCTTAATAAAATTGTGTAATAAAAATTAGTAAAAAAAAAAAAAAAAGAATCTTCTAACTTCTACAACAATTAAAAAATTTCCAGGCCCATTTTGAATGTGTAATTGGAAGTTTATATGTGAAATTACCAGAAAACCCAAAAGTTTATATATGAAATTACCAGAAATTACCTGTAGTATTGTCATTATTTGTCTTTTGTTCATCTTAATTTATCAATCAGAAACTTTTGAAATTTGAATGTATACACCCACACACATATATGGGTAAACTAAAAGTGGTGTTGGCACTGGTGAATAGAATACTTGGTTCCTATTCTTGAGAGACCAATGATACTAGTATTTTTGTGGAAGTCTGAGGAATAAAATTTACTCTTTGGGTGAAGGAATAAACCAGTAAGTCATTTCTGAATTTATGTATGGATAATGGGCTGTGTAAATTGAAAACTTCTATGGAAGTCTTTGGCACCAGTACTACCCAGATAATGATTGATTAAGAGTAGATCAGCAGAATTGTAAGAAAATAGTTGACAGAGTGTAGTATGGTTTGCAATGCTATGCTACAATCAAAGAGAAATTTATCAAAATAAAGGTTTGAAATCCTATGTTTCATAGACCTTTAGCCAGAATTCCAATCGGCCTGCACTGATTCTTTGTCTGTTTTAAACTATCTATGAAAAAAAAAAAGAGAGAGAAACAAAACAACAAAACACACATACACACAAAGAAAAGAGAAATGCAATTTTTGGCTTAGTGTGTAAATTGCTACCAAGTCAAATCTATATGTATTCATTGTGAATGTGTTAGTTTGTTGGTTTCTGTTGTATTTGTGTGTGTGTGTGTGTGTGTGTGTGTGTGTGTGTGTGAGAGAGAGAGAGAGAGAGAGAGGGAGAGGGAGAGAGAGAGACAAAGAGATGTGGAAAGAGAAAGTGAGGGGGGAGGAGGCAGAATTATTTTATTTCAACTGGAATCTCACACAGAAACTCTAGAGATCACTGAATAATATAAAAAAATGTTTCTTCATTCTTGGAGAAAATATTCTTACCAACTGATTCTTATTGTTATATGCCTTTCAGAAATCAATAATATTTTAATTACTTCCTATACTCAAAATAACATTCTTTATCAAAAGCAGACCTACATCAGATTTTTGAATTGCCAAAACACCACCACCACCACAACCAATAATAATAATAATAATAAAATAATAATAAATAACTAAATAAATATAACCCTAGCCACCCGAGAACTTTTCCTCCCTAATTGATCAGAGAATGTTCTGCAAATACCCTGATAGTCACTGTAGGCAAGGTGTTCAAAGGAGAAAAATATAATGATTAAAGAAACAGGATCTCTTGTCTTTTATGATCATTAGAAACATGGGAAAACCAAACATAAAGCTTTTCACATGGGTTTATAGTGTGCCATAGTTAATTAAAAAATGGGAAGAAAAATGTAGCCCTTGCCTCAAGTATCACACATCATTGGAGGGGGGAATTAAAGTTACTGTGGGGATCTATGAAGTGGAAACATAAATAGAACAGACTTGAGCCCCATTTGGTAAATACTTGTTAAAATTAAAAATTCCAACAATTGTTAAATAAATATAATAAAAACAATGACATATAGGATATTTTCTTCTTATCTCTCTATATAAAAGTCTAAGCAACAGTCCAACTGGTAGCTATGACATGCAATGACCACCAGGGGGCAGTTCTCAACACAGGAGTTTCCGAGATGTGACTTGGCAAGTGTGGTTTTCGGTTGTTGGGTGATACACCCAGAATCAGAGAGGAGAGAGACCAATTCTGGACTGTGTCACCAAAGAACCACCTCTAGCAATCCTAGACCCCTTGGGGGTTATTGGAGATCTGATTTCAGCCTGATCCCCATATGCCAGGCTGAGGGACCCCATCGGTGCATGAATCTGTGCTCAGGGTCTCTAGTTATATAATATTTTGGTAAGAGCTTATATGCCAGTGTAAATTTTTTTATAGCATTTCATAAGACAGCACACAGCTAGACCAAATTACAAAAGTTTTATGTATATGTAATATAATCAGTATGACTTTTGATGCAACAGGCTTATTGAAGTGGTCTAGAGAAATAAAAAGGCAAGGTATAAATATACAATTACCTTAAGTTAATAAATAAGTATGTAATTTACAAAATTCTCTTTTTCAGTTTTGATATTAAAGAAAAACATGGGCAAAATTTATTTGGGAAATTGACAACTTTGCATAAGTTATATTTGTTTAAGGTTTGTGTTATTTCTTGGGGCTCATAGGTTCGCTTTTTTTGATGCACAAATGTAACATAGTTCTTTTGCACAAAATAAGAACTGCTTTTTAAGGCCCACTTCCTATTTCCCATTACTGCCCCCAGAATGAGAGTGCTAATATTATATTATGACAACATAATCTGGTGGAAATGAGCATGACCTTTAGAAAATGACTGTTATGGATTATAATCTAGGATTTACCCTTACAAGCACAGAAATATTGGGCAAATTACATAAACTCCCTGGCATTGAATTTTTGGTACATAACAGAATAAAATGTAATAATAATAAGAAGAAGAAGAAGGGGGAGGAGGAGGAGGAGGAAGAGAAGAGAAGAGAAGGAGGAGGAGGAGAGAAAGAGGAGGAGAAGGAAGAAGAGAAGAAGAGAAGGAAGAGGAGGAGGAGGAGGAGGAGGAAGAGGAGGAGAAGGAGAAGACCCTACCACCACTGCCATTGCTGCCTACTTTCTCTGAAAGACTGTATTACATAAAATAGTCTTTGCAAAGTATCTGGTATTTTCCCCCTAATATAATTTCAAGATGTTATAATCATTGTTTTACTGGTAATCTATACGGTATAATATAAAAGCCCAGTGACTGGAATGGCAGAACAACCAGAACGACCAGAATGATTGATGGCTCTGACATGTACTGCAGAAGCCAACCATCCTGATTTGGGCCCTGATCACCCTCTCCTCCACGCCGTCCCCCTCCCCCTGCTAGCCTGGTTCCCAATTGGCCACCCCACCCCAATCAGGGGTGGGACTTGTCGGCCAACGGCCTGAGGACCTTCTCCCTCAACCAGCCCAGCCTAATGGGTCCCCATTGGGGAGGGCCACCAGACCCCACCCATGCACAAATTTGTGCACTAGGCCTCTAGTAAATTAATAACATGAATAAATTGTATGTGATATCTATAGAACAAATACCTGCATTACTCACTGAAAATTCAGCGATTATGTTGAAAATTTTGCAGGTCGTTGATGAGAAAGTTGACCAAAGTGAAGTCTGTTTAAAATCAATAGCTTTATATTACATGATTACCTTCTCAAAATGACTATTTTTATTAAATTTAGGGATTTAAAAATATTCATATAATTAAAACATATTAAAATCTACATTTGAGCTCAAAGGTTTGTCTGATTTGGTTCTCCTAAGAAAAAGGAGAAAATGAATTTTAAACAATTTGACATTTTAAGGAAATTGGCATAATATTTATGATATTTACAATCTTCCCCTGATGTGGTCTATAGTTCACAGGACCACAGTTTAGAATAAAGAAGAGATAAAATATGATCAGTGAATACTATTTGAAGAGCATAAGTATCACTGAATTAGATTATGGAAATGAGCTGAACAATATACTATAAACATAGTGATAAGGTACTTTCGAACATAGTATGTAAATGTGAAAATTGCATTTGATTTAGAACCGAATTCTGCCATTTTTATAATTTACTACCATCAGTGTTCATTTTGCCTGAATGCCTGTGCAGTATTTTTTTACTGCTTTTTGGGGGCTCTCTAGTGGCATGTTAGGAAGTCTAGATGTATCACTATTCATTTATACAATACAGTAGTAATCCAATATTTAGCTATTTTTATTTTCCCTGTTGATTATACATTTAACTCAATCAATTGTTAATCATAATTCATTAACTACTGTCATGAGATAGTAGTTAATGGAATTTGGAGAACCTATGTGGGTGAAATTGAACTGAATAGACAGCTATTTCAAAGCTTTATTTTTCTAATTTAAATTAAGTGCAGGGTCCTGCATTCTACAAAAAGTGCTGACTCCCTTCCTTTCTCCTGCATCTCTGCCCAAGTGGTTCCAGTTCTCTTTACTGAACCCCTTAAATGACTCATATTTTCTGATTATTCATTCAGTTTCTGCTTCAGTTTGGATTCTCAATCACTCTCATCAGCCAAAAGTTATTGATGAATCTACACCTATAGTCTCTTCATCTATCCTAGAATTCTCTTTCCAAAGAGAATCAGATAATGCTTTTCTACTTAAAATGACTCACACTGAACCACAGAAAAATCCAAGTTTCTTAGTAAAACAAGACTTACTTTTTATTTAATTTACTGCCACTCTTCCTTTTGAAGCTTACCTTTCAATGGTATCATGGAATAAGGTCTCTAAAGTCTTCCTTCACCTCATCTACCAGAGAAATGTGTTTCTTGATACTCAGGTAAAATGTCATTTACTCTAGAAGATCTCCTGAGATACTTTGCATATCCCTTTACTTCCATCACACACTAAGAATAATTCTTTTTAATCTTATAATATTTATCACATTGCATTTATTTGGTACACTTTATTCACCTCATTAAATTTCATGCGTTTCAAGGGTTTTCTTATTGAAGTTATACCTGGTTTTTAAATGTAACTTTATTAGTTGCATAAAGAAGTGTAAAGTTTATAATTATATATGTAATTTATATCAGTTATAAACTGATAAGTTTCCTATCAGTTAAATACCTTAAAAGATCTAAATATCTTTATCTTAAAATAAGTTAAGTTCCACCTTTTTTATTCACCTTTCTCAAACTCCTCTCTTTTGGCCTCTGGTACATCAGTTTTTATGTCTATAGTCCTTTCAAATTACAAAATTAGCTTCTAATTATTTATTTATTTAAATCCTATAATATGGCTGTAAACAAGGTGGCTGACAAATTGTAGTACAGTGAATCCAAACCTATTTTTAGACCATCTAAATTAATGCTGGTTATGACAAACATATAGTGGTTTACTTTATAAACCCTACTAACAATAAAGCATGAATTATAGATATGAAAGCATATTAAAAAGCAACAAAAAATAGAAGGAAAGTGAAGTAAAATGAAGGCTGCCAAAAGAAATATTATAAAGAAAGACACAGAGCAAATGGAAGGTCTTAAAAGATAAATTAATGTATGCCCAAAGGCAATGAATGTCATTTAGTAATAAATATATGAGAAATAAAAATGGAGCCAATTAGTATGAAGACGAAAATGCAAAAACAATCAGGAATAAGGAAGAACAATATGCCTGATGAGTTGCATGAGACTCAAAAAAAAAAAAAAAAAACAGGATGAGGAAAATTATAAAATAAAGTGAAGGGGAGGCAAAACTAAAAGTTGGCAAATGAAGGAAAAATTGTGACTATCATAAAAATAAATAAAATGACATTTTTCAACTGTAGGAAGTGCAAGAGGTCAGAATCTTGAAGAGATGGAAGAAATAATTTATTGACTGCAAAGGTAGAGGAGCTGATAAAACAAAATAATTTATTTTCCTGGTTTAGTCTCTACAAATAGTGAAGAAGCTAACATGGCAAATATAGGCATGAATTACCCAGGAAATAAAAAAGAAATTAAGGGAATTAAGACTGCTGTGAAATGTCTGATCAATTGAAGTGGGTTTTTGCTATGTCTTATTCTATTTAAAAATGAATAATAAAACTAAACAGCATTACTACTTCATCTTGGCTACAATAAGCATTTTCAGAGGTGTTTGCAAGTGAAGCAAACCTGTCAATTAGGTGAAGAATATGAATCTTTAAAAAGATATTCATAAGACAATCCCATAAACACTAGCTCATAAGTTTCCAAAGACAGGCGCTCAGTAACACATTATAGTTTTATTTTAGATTTCAGGAGAAATAAATAATTGTATAACTAATATTTTTCAACTAACATTTTAAAAATTATTTGCAATTTTGCCTTTAAATTATTTGAATTGACTTTCCATAAGTCTATTAGAAGAATCTTTGAATAATAAACTGAAATATAAGGATTGCATTTTTGTAGTAATATTCAAGAATACATTAATCAAATTCTCTAATAAAAAAAAAAAAAAAACAGGAAAAAACCATGTTCCAATAATGCGTAATTGTTGCTATTTAAGTAAATTAGCAACACTACAAATTTGACCTTAAGGTAAAAATTTATTTTTCTTAGGAAGCCTATAACAATATGCTAATTATTATTATTGGCTTGTGATCTTCATTTTTATAACACAGGTGTAATAAAAACATAACTGAGCATAGTATCAAAGAAGTCAAAAGAAGATGATATTTCAGGAACAGAGAGGTCAACTAAGCCAAATACTGTTTCTTTTTTTTTTTCTTTTTTTTTTTTCCACACAATAGCTTGGACTTTGGGAGTGCAAAGAGGATATGTCCTAATTCCTGAACTTAAAGTTCATATTCAAATTGGATAGTGAGAAAAGCAAACAGACAAGTTCACTCCAGTATGTAATTGTGATAGTTCAAGATATTATGGAGCACATAAGAAGGACATGTCTGCCAATATTTTGAGGAGAGTCATTAGGAATGGTCTTTTGGAGGACACGTCCTCCATTGGAAATATAATAAAGAGTTCAATGACAGAAAAATATAGGAGCTGTAGCCACATAAAAAAGCATTCTAGTAAAGAGAATAGTTTGTAAAAGGCCAACAAAGACAAAAGGGAGAAGTTTGATAACTGTAGGAATGTTCTCAAGATGGATAGGACTTAGATGCATCCATAGGTTAAAAGTCTAAAGAGATCAGCAGAACTCATATCATGGACAACTTTGAAAGAGATAGTGAAGAGTTCAAACTTTTTCCTAAAGGCTATAGGAGTCATGGAGGAAACAGTGGCCAATTATGAAAGCAATTTGTATTTTAAAACATTGTCTGTGGCAGCCAACCCCAGGAGTGTGGCTTAAATTGAATAAGGGAGACTGATATGAATATTGTTTAATAATCTATAGTAGAAATTCCAAAATTCCATCAGGAAAATATGAGTGTCTACAAAAAGAGGAAGTAGAATTTTATATAATCTTAACAGATGATAAATAGTAAAGATGGACATTATTAATAATTAAGATAGAGGGTAAGTTTGGTCCAATAAATGGAGCCCCTTAAATTGGAATTTGGTCAGAAAAACCCTGGTAAATAATTCCTAACAGATGGTAACACAGTATCATCCATGACCATTAACATCAAGATCTCTGCTTTATGCTTCATCCAAGAAATTCAACTTCTGACAAAGTCGTCATTTCCAATTCTACAATAGGTTATTTGCCATAAGAATATTTATTATTCCCTTTGAAAAAAAATACAGAGGTCTCTCTTACTAAATAATGTTTGTGATACTGTTGATGAATATCATAATAATTATTTGGAGACTTCCTATACACATAGGAATTAGCATATGTCTCTCTGCAGCTTAATAGGTGACATATCAAAGTGCTAAGTATTCAACTAGAGATCAGAAACCACCTCCAAGGACTTTGATAAATCTAATTCAATCTGCAGTACATTTTTGTTTGCTTTTGTAACTCACTTCTGTTACTTTCTTCCTAGTGTTCATAGATATAGCTCTTTTCTCTGCAATTCTGAGATGGCCATGGCATTTCTCATGGCATTGTCCTGGGACATGAGGGATATTACAAAACTTTGCTTAGAGGCCTTTATTTGAAATGTTTCCCATTGCTAATGTCTCAGCTTAATTTGGCTAAAATGTGTTTCAAATTATATATAAAAAATTTGGCAATGAAAAATTTAAATTATAAAACAGTAGGAACCCATATAAGTGTTCATCCTGGCTTCAAAGTATTGCCTGAACCACTTATTTGCTAATTAATTTTGTACTTTCCAGAGACATCATCTGCATTGTGCTACTTATTGGTACTTATTTCTTTGTTATTTACCTCTGCAGTTTGTGTCTCCAGGTTCACATAGTCACAATGTTATATAGGTGACCAAAATGCTAAAAATCATTCAGCAAATGCTATAATTGTGTGGATGAGGAAACTCAGGCCCAGAAATGTAAAGCCTTTTTATATTTCTGTAGTCTGTAAGAGGAAGACCTGAAATAAAATTCAGGCCTCCTGGTTTTCTTTTAAATTATCTTTATTGTGGAAAATATTACAGATGTCCCTCCCCCCCCCCCATCCACTCCATTCATCTCCTCCACACCATTGTACGTGTAAATGAATTATGCATATCTCTCTATATAAGAGGATAAATGTCCATTCATCTGACCAGTAGCTATGATATGTACTGACCACCAGAGGATCAATGCAGGAGCTACCATGATGCACACTGACCATCCTATCTAATAAAATAGTAATATGCAAATTGTCACTGCAACATACAAGATGGCTGCCCCATGTGGTCAAATATGGCTGCCCCCATGTGGACACAAGATGGCTGCCACAAGATGGCCAGCAGAGGAGGACAGTTAGGAGGGACCAGGCCTGCAAGAAAGAGCAGTTGGGGGTGACCAGGCCAATAGGGGAGGAAAGTTTGGGAGTCAGACCAGAGCAGCAGGGGCAATGAGGCTGGCAGGGAAGGGCTGTTAGGGGTGACTGGGTCAGCAGGGGAGGGTAGTAGGGGGTGACCAGGAATGCAGGGGAGGGCAATTAAGGCAATTGGGCTGGCAGGGGAGTGGTTAGGGGTTGATCAGGCTGGCAGGCAGAAGAAGTTAGGGACAATCAAGAAGGCAGGCAGGCAAGCAGTTGGGAGCCAGCAGTCCTGGATTGTGAGAAAGATGTTCGACTGCCTGTTTAGGCCCTATCCAACTGGGATCAAGTCTAAACATGCAGTCAGACATCCCTCAAGGGGTCCCAGATTGGAAAGAGTACAGGCTGGGCTGAGGGACACACACCCCTCTGCATGAATTTTGCACACTGAGGTTCTAGTTTAAAAATAAAGGGCACCACGGACCCGGCATTGACAGACCAACACTTGGCTTCACCCAAGTGGGATATGGGCCCCTGCACCACCCTGAAGCTACACCCTGCCAAATCACAGCCAACACTGCCAAGGCCCAATGGCACAAATGCAGGCCACAGCCCAGACCAGCCCAGTCCAGAAACAGTTACTTTGGTAGCAAGAAAAAACAGTCACATAGCAACCCCTGGCTTCCTCTCCCTAGCGACTAACCTCCTTAGAGTTTCTTCAGCCCAGGAACTTGACTTGTTTTATAGCCAGGTGCAAACATTTTATAATTTAATCAAATGTTGGTGAATCATTTTCACATGCCTCATCTTATATGATCCTCACAGAAGTCCTGGGGAAAGTATATAGGACACTCAGTAGAATTCTATTTTCTTTTCATTAGCTGGAAAATGGAGATTTAGAAAGTTTAGAAACTTGACCTGACTGAAAAAAGTAGCAAATGGTGGAACTTGATAATGACTCCAGGTTTTCCTCACAGAATATACTTAAATACTGCTACAGTTAAATATTTTACCCTTTGTTCTCCCTGTGTGATCTACAGTAATAATCTGCTTCATGTTGGTATTTATATTTATTCTTGCTGACAATTACCTGAAAGACAAGTTGGGGTGCTTTTCTGGGTTGGAAAAAGTTTAGCTAAATCAGAAAGCAGGTCTAATTAAGCAAGTTTATCTAACCTATATAATATAAGGGTAATATGCAAATTTTCCCTAATGGCGAAATGACTAGAATGACCACTCCACCAGATACTATAAGGTGCACTAACCATCTCTTGGTTACTTTTCCTGGTCGGCAGGCTCCGTTCCCAATGGGGAACCAGGAGTGGGTGGCTGTGGATGCAGGTGGCACTAGGCCAAGGCCCCTGCCCCATCAGTCACCCCACACATAGAGGGCAACCCATGGCAGAGGCAGGGCGAACAAGCAGACAGAATGGCCAACCTCTTGGTTCCTCCCACAGCCTGCAGGCTCTGATCACCCGATGGCCAACTGGGGGAGGGTGGCAGTGGGGAGCAGGGCTGGCGATACGCAGCAGGGGAAGATGGCCCTGATTGCAGGCCAGGCCTAGGGACTGTATCCATGCATGAATTTTGTGCACCGGGCCTCTAGTATATATATAAAAGTTTAAGTTGACTTGTGTGTGCACAATACATATAAAGCCCTTGCTAGTGCCAGCTGCAAGTGTAAGTTTCAATCTATTATTGTTGATGGTGAATTTGGTTGACATTTCTATTATGGAGAAAGGGTGAATAGTGATATTAAAATATTTCTTCTAATTAATTTCCGCTCAATGTGCACAAATTTGTGCACAGGGACACTCACATTGATATAAAATTTTTGGTTAATCTCTCCCCACCACCACTCCCACTTCTCTCTGAGATTCTTCAGTCTGTTCCATGTTTCTATGTCTCTGAATCTATTTTTTGTTGTTGTTAATTCTCACTGGGGATATTTTCTTTAAAAAAAAAAGTATTGATTTCAGAGAGAGGAAGGGAGAGGGATAGAGAGATAGAAACATCAATTATATATGCTGCCTCTTGCATGCTCCTTCCTGGGAATCAAGCCATAACCAAGCATATGCTCTAACTAGTAATCAAACTGTGACCTCCATGGTTCAACCACTGAGCAATGCCAGCCAGGTGAGGATATTTTTCCTTTGATTTTTAGAGAGAGTAGAAGAGAAGAGGTGGAGGGAGAAAGAGAAAGAGAGAGAGAGATCGATCTATGTGAGAGAGACACATTAATTGGTTGCCTCCCACACATGTCATGACCAGGGCCAAGGATTGAGCCTGCAACTGAGATACTTGCATTGGTTGGAATCAAACCTGGGACCCTTAAGTCCACAGGTCAAGACTCAATCCACTGAGCCAAACTGGATCCACTTTTAAATGAGTTTATTTTACTCATTAGATTCCACATATGAATGGGATTACGTGATACTTGTCTTTCTCTGACTGGCTTATTTTACTTAGCATAATACTCTCCAGGTTCCTCCACACTATCTCAAAGAGTAAGAAACCAATGTCTTTGTTTAAAACTTTTTTTTATTAAAATATATTTTATTGATTTTTTTACAGAGAGGAAGGGAGAGAGATAGAGAGCCAGAAACATCGATGAGAGAGAAACATCGACCAGCCACCTTTTGCACACCCCTCACCGGGGATGTGCCCGCAACCAACGTACATGCCCTTGACCGGAATCGAACCCAGGACCTTTCAGTCCACAGACCGATGCTCTGCCACTGAGCCAAACCGATTTCAGCTGTTTAAAACTTTTAAAGAGAGACTATTATATATTGATACTTTGAATTGTCTTTAGTGCTTAGTAAATTATCTTACATCTTTTGTTGATTTTTAAATTGTTAAAGCCCACAATGTTCTAGATTAATCATTTGATATGATCAAAACTGTGATTTTTATAGGAAACTTGAACTGTTAAAAGTAACCTTTAAAGTTTGTTCCTTTCGATTCTCATCTGAAAACCAAAATCAGATTAAATCAATCTCTTTCAGGCCTTTCTAAAAGACTAGAAAGTTATTTCTCCCTCAAAATAAATATAAATATCATAAGATTTGTCTTCATTATAGATTTGGAGGTGAAATGATAAACTATTTTATTGTGCCATTTCATAGTATCAAACTTTTCTATCAAAATTATAAAAGTGTATTGTGAATATCAATATATTTTTGAGTTTTCTTTTTGAATGTAGACTAAGATAAAATAAAAGTTTAAATGATAGGCATATTATTATATAGATAAAACTACATGTATTATTTATAAAATGTAGTATCATTGAATATATTTGCTCCTACATTTCCTTTTATAAATATTGACCTAAATATATTGCATATCAAGGCACATTCCTTGAGATGCGACAGTGTAAGATGCTTCTATATTTTATTTTTCTTTATGTCTTTATAATAATTTTTAAGAAAACATTATTACAGGAAAGGAGATATTAAAGGATGGAAGGAACTGGCAAGAAATGAATTTCAAAGGAGCTTTATAAAGAGGAGAAATTAAGACATTTCCTAAGTATAAAAATGCTAAATATTTTCCAAATGGCAATAAAAAGGTGGAACAAAGAGAAGAATGAAGGAGATGGTGATGGTCTCAAAGTAGAGAGCTCAAGTTATTCATATTTGAGTAGAATGTTGGTAGCATTTTGTCAGTTAGGCAAATGCAAGCCCTACAATGGACTAATGAAAGCTATAAGACATTTGCACAAGTCAATGAAATTCAATGCAAGTATGCATAAAAATTATTTGCCAGAAAAGAGCATTGCCTAAGAGAAGGAGAGCTATAAAAATTAGTAGAGAAAACTAAGGATTTTTGTTACTAAGTAAGCTAGAACATATTAAAAAAATATATTGGTGGTATAGATTTTGATAGTTCTTATTTCATATTATTATGTAGATACTAGATGTTTAAGTCAATCCCGCCCTAATGAAATATGTTGACATCTTATATATATTTTATTTTATACTAATTATTTCATAGTTTCAATTTACTAGATATATATACATTTATCACTTTTTTTGTACATTAAACAGATGGCACTTTCTATCTCTTTTATTAAATGATTAGAATTTGGCTACCAACTAAATATTTTTATTTTGTCTTTCTGAGTTATAATGTCTGTGTTGATGATGAACCCCGTTCACACATATAAAAACATACGTATACATACATAAGTATCATATTATATATAGAAATTAACTATAGCCATTTAATATTATGAAAGAATAATTTATAGAGAGGAACATATGTTAATATAGGGTTAGATGTTGCATAGCTATGCATTTCCAAAAAGAAGGAAACTATTTCATACATGTATATAATATCATACATTTATAGGCATGTATATAATATTTCCCTTAACAAGGTCAAGATCTGTTAAGAAAAAAAAAATATTTTCTATAAATAAATGGTTCCTCTTTCTTATTTCTTTACATATTTTCTTTTAATCACAAACTATAATTCATTTTAAATGTATTCTTTTGCATAATGTCATATTAAATGTGGCTTTTCATTATTGGTTTTGATGATTTTTTTGAAGATTTTGTATTTAGATGGCATACACATTTTCAATCATGTCTTAATTACTTTTAAAAATGCTGCACTGGCTGAGGGACAAGACAGATAACTTGTTAAGCATTTGAAATTTCTGAGCTGTTTTCTCAGTTCTGGCAGTCACTACCCAAGTCCAGATTGTAACCTCCTTTCTGCCTCCAAAGCCTGCCTTGGCTCCGTGTCCAGTGAGGGATTATGGATTTAGCAAGGAAGGTAAGTGTGACTACAAGCATTGGCTCACCATCTGCTCCCCAGCAGAGCCTGGGCCAACCTGCATCGCCTGCAGCAAGACCAGGGCACTGTTCTCCAGCCAGCCCCTTTCCAACCTGGCTCAAGACACACATCGCATTCAGTCAGATGATTAGGTCTAAGTAGTCCATATGTAACAGAATATTTTTCCTAAATACCAAAATGAAAACAAAATGAATGCCATTTTTTCATTCTCCTTATTCGATACATCAAGTTTTACACAAATAAATACTCTCTTAAGGTTTATGCAAATGATAGAAAAATAAAACTATGCATTATTTAGCAGTTCTCCTATTTCAAGATCTAACAGACTTTATTCACAGCATGTTTTTTCCCTAGTTTATGCTGGCCTTCTTTTCTGATTCAACTTTTTAATTCATCTTTTTAAATTATTCCTTTTTAAATCATTATCTTATGTGTCTTCATAGATTTTCATGCATTAATCTATTATTAATTTTTGCTATACTCCACTTAATCTTAAATTGTTTAAAGCTCTTTTAAGAGTAAACACTTGCTTATGTTTCAAAGATAGCTTGTACTTTTACATTTTGCCTATTTTATCCAGTAACCTCATTCAAACTTGATTGTCAAATAAATTATAATTTTATCAAGGGCATCTCATGCATAGAATAATCAAGCATTGAAAAGGGAAGTTAACCTTTGTGTACAAGAATCAAGAT